>NC_069130.1:15516365-15816365 GCF_026914265.1 Mya arenaria | reverse complement strand
AAAACAAGTATCTCTAAGACATAAGTATTATGCTATTCTTGAAAATGTTAACTCTTACTTACGCTTATATAAAGGCAATTAAGTATCCATGAGTTATTTACAGCGACTAAAACATACATGATATGAGTAAATGGTCTTGCATTTACAGACTATTCATTTGCATATGGTAGACATATTTCATGCATTACTTGTGAAGTGGTAATGCAAACAACACAATGGAACTACTCAATGAAGTCCGAATTCCTCGGTTTAAGTGTCAGCGGCCAGTCATTGTCAGACGGGACACTAGTGTTGTCTCTACGTCGTTCAGTTCAGGATTCAAGCGATTGAATGTTGAATGTTTGCAAAAATCATATTTTAGTATTCTTAGAATTGGACTTTCTTTGGACATTAAGCAAGAGAGGACTTCTGTGACATTTCATGTGTTTCAAATTTAGTTGAAGAGTTACTGGTCAAAAGATCTCATTTAAAGATTCACTCTCACGCCCAAATTAGAGTAACCTCAATTGAAAGAAGTGTTTCAATTTATCAAAATAAAGAAATATAATTAAAAATATAATGAAGGACACCGTCTGTAATATGAAACAAAGGAAAAACGGTATTTCTTTTTTTTCTTTTTTTCTTTTACTTGATGGCTGTTATTATCTTAGGACCCACCAGTCGTTTAGGTTTTGTACGGTTTTAGCTACTGAATACACGTTTATAATCTTGTTATGAGTAAGAAATATTTTCCATAAATGCATAATTTCGCAGTTCGTTTCGCCGATAATAGTTAACACATAAATACACGGAAACAGCCAGTCATCTAATCATCACTATTAACGCATCATTACGCGTTAAACAGTAATGTAACAGAATTAAACTTGTGTTTTACTTTTTTAAACCGTTCTTTTTCTAAAGTAATATGCATATATGAACTGAACCTGTAAACCAATAAACAAGAAGTATAAATTGAAAATAAATAACCTATTACACTTGTTTTATTTCTAATGATTTCGGCAACATTTGTTGACAACGGAAATAGAAAAGGCTATTAATGGCCTGTACGATTTGAACTCAATTTATGGAATGATTATCAGCAGCATGCACTCCTTACGCATTCCATAAAGAAAATATTTTACCTTTGATTAATGTTTATGTAGATCCAGACCAGTTAAGTAGCATTAAAAGATGACAGCTTTTGTATATATAAAATCACATATTTCGTAGGCTTCAAGACAAACATATCAGTTTGCATGATAAAATAATACGTGCAGGTACATAAGTGTATATTTTTACTCTCAAATACAGATATTGTTAAATTAACCACCATAACCTGTTTTAATATACTTGAATTCCAATTCAATGCTTTGTACAAGTAGTTAAGTGATAATCCTTTTAGATGTATCATAGTTTCTTAGCTTAAAAAAGTCATGTAAATAAGAGTAATTATCTTTTTTAGAATAGACTTAATTGTTTTTTATCCTTTATTAACAATATCAAGATATGTTGTTGTATTTTTAGTCTCCTGTAATTCAATTTTATGAATGGATGTGCACTGAACTCTTAAATATTTGTATTTTATGTTTTGTCATTTTGTGTACATACGATACATGAATAAACAATAAAACTGCAGTGAAAATCATTTATTATGGCACATTAAAAAATATATCAGATAACTGTTGTGAGTCACAATTGTTCAATTACTAACTAAGATATAATATGTGCTTTATTTAGCTTGCAACTCCGAGCATATTCATTTTATCTGAAGTAACATATCCGAACGTAATTGTAAGTATATGTACCTTAAATGGTTTTGAAATGAACTGTTTCCATTTATATCAGTATATAAATATAGAACACGGTTTTCTGTAATATAGAGACGAAGCACATGCGACCATAATTGCCATTCGTTCTTCGCAAATAGTTGCGTCAGGTCCGTCACCCTTGGTAGTGACTGTAGGCCAAATTGAAACTTCCTCGACGTTTGGTTCGAATGTCCAATTAAACATTTTAAAATACAACTATTATAAATTATAATAAGCACTTTTGTCATTTGTGTTTATTAAATTTTTAATAAAATAACTAATACAACTAAAAAGAACATGTCGTTCTTATAGTCTGCAAAGCATTGAATATACATCAACCTTTGGGCGACACGAAAACACGGAAAGTACGCTTATTGCGAAAATATTTTTTTGAGGGAATTTCGGAATCTTTAAAGTTGAACACAATTAACTTTTCTGTTAAAAAATATTATGTTCTTTACATTTATGAATTCTTATCTAAAACATATACCTATGACAAGAAAATTATTGATAAAAATTTAAATGTATCCCAAAGGTTGTTTTCAAAATATACACACTTTTTTGAAATTCATGATTTTTCCTTAAATGGTATTCCTGCTGATTAGTGCTTAATGACTGAACCTTTTTTAAAGCGTTCAAAATTGTTTGCAAAATTGTTTTATTATTTTAAAAAATAAATTGATAGAAAAAAACACAATTACTTTTGGGCGACACAACATATATCCTATGGGCGACACGAGTCTCCCAAAGGTTGCATCAAAGTTACCCAAAGGTTGGATTGGTCTAAATATATATATATATATATATATATATATATATATATATATATATATATATATATATATATATATATATATATATATATATATATATATATATATATATGAATATGTGTTTCGTTTTCAAATGTTGTGAAACACAAACGTGTCATAATTGTTCCTATATTTCAGGACGGTTTATTCTTAAAAGAGTCCGCATCGCTTGGTAAAGGAGTTAATGACTACTGGTTGGAAGAAGGCATCATTAACGACTACCTTAATGACTACAGTACATTCATTAACCTACATGGAGTCAAGCGTTTGCTCAAGGATGCCCAGGCCGTACCGGAAATTTTGAATAAAATCTATGATTTGAACAAACAAATACAGCCAGCTGATAGCGGTACGGCTCTTATTTTTAATGATGTAAGGAGGCGGCAAAAACTTCACAAAAGAGTTGCGTTCGATTCAATAGCTCATCAAGGTGGATTGTCCGGACTGAGTTCAGCATCGGGAAAGTCGCACAAATTAGCATTTACCTTTGAAAATTTGTTGCCATACCTTATCAGTGAAATGAGGAGAAACCACAGAGGTATTGAAACCGACAGTGATTTTGCACCGTGATTGAAGCACATGAACATTCTCCATGAATTGTTTTGTTCCGATCTTTCTTTTTCAAAATTTCTGTTGGTATCTTATGCTTTATATTCTTTAATCAATAGGCATATATGCATTAAATTATTTTTAAACAAACAAGCACGATACCAAATATGCCAAAGTGAATAAAAACAACATGTTCTTTGAAGGGATGTTTTGTGATAAGCTTCATGTATCGCTTGCAAGATTTGCGCTTTGGAAAATGTCGCCGTTTCTAAGCAAGCCATATTTAACGCTATTTAGCATATCTCCATCATTCTTGGAAGAAATATAACTATAATGCATAATATGAATCGATGTTGTGCCAGAATATCCATTCAACAAATTAGTACGATTCAAATGCCTAAACAGATACTAGGTTAACAAATGCTTATGTCATGTTAATGTCCCTAAATTTCATTGTTATTCAAACAAATAACTTCAGATATTTGTATTTGGACTTTGTGGTGAAACTTACGCTATCGAATTGATGTCAGTGCACTTCGGCTTAAGAATATTTTAAATATTATAGAAACCTGTTTTGTGAAAAAATCCTTTTTGTTACGAATTTGCTTAAATATTTAGTACTTTTATTTACAATTGTTCAGTTTATGGACCTAAATGCACTAATGCCATAACTGGAAAACTGGAAGGCTTTTACTGATACAGATACAACTTTGACAATCCTTTCTTTTTATGCGGATGCTATGTGCCCCCCCCCCCACCTCCCGACCTCTAATGTGACAGAAAAAAATGGTATTTACCTGATTAACGTCGATGTTTGAATTAAAAAATAACTGGATGATATCAAGAATTCATCAATTAATATAAATATTAATATCACACATATATAGAGGGTTTTATTAAATGATTGTATAAAAAATAGTTCTTTATTTCCAATTCTTACATTTCGCGATAACATATCTTAATTTGTCCATATATTTGCTTTCCTTTTGTAAAAAAACACAATTTAAATAGGAATAGAAAGAAAAAAAACGACAACATGTTATAATATACATGTATGTTTTATGGTCAGTACATACATTCATACAGATCGAAGTCTTTTTTAAAATATCACTATTTTGAAATCAACATATGGCTTTTGAAGCCTTTAAGAATGTGTATTTCTTCTCAAGTTCATGAAATTCTTCATACTCGGGGTAATTTGGTTTCGAGAATGATGACAATATCTTGAAACTGCTTCTTTAAATTATATTAGTTTTAGGTTCACATGAAAATGTTATAAGAAATGTAAATATGTAAATGTAAAAAAAGTTGTCTCTTTATTATTTATGTTAATACGATGTTGTGATTTATATGCATTTATATAATGAATTTGGTGTTTTATAAATAAAAAAAACGTAATGCCATTCCTTTGATATTTCACGTCGTTACGGTAACTTGTCTATCGATGTCTACACAAATTATTTGGTATATGTGTCTCTTTCTCGAATTCCTGTAAATTGTTGTAGGATCTAAAAGAACATCCACTACTAGTTATTAAATTATGTCTTTACAATTGTAACCATTTATCTACGCAGTGAACTATTGACCCTACTCATTGAAACAATCTAAGGTTACTAGTTTGTTTAAAATTAACTTATTTTTAAGCCATTTCGATACTTTAACTCGATTATACCAATATATTAAGTTATTTTACTACTTTTTTAGCCAACAGATAACAACTTATCAAAGTGTTATTTAAATTGTCGCAGAGCATTATCCTAGAATTTGAACATGACCTGGTTTTCTGGTGTGTACATGTAGATATCACTGTATACAACTTAGACTAATTGTATAATTTGCATGTATTACAAATTTACCGGTTGTCTGCTTGAGCACTAAAGAAAATGCTTGAATAAAATATCGATTCGCTCAAAAAACCTATTTACTTTTATTGCTGTTGTTTTGCACTGGTTTTGACGACTAAATTCTCTTTACTTGAAATATACAATATTCTAAATCTGATTCAGACTGCCGTGAAATAGCAATGTCAAACAAACAGACAACGCATTATGTCACTTTCACACATAACATTTCGGCACCAACTATGCGTTTGATTCATCCTATCTCGTGTTAAATGTTTTATTTTCTTTGTTTTAAAAGGGTCATAACGTATTTTGGGACTCAGTTCATCGTTAGACCTTAATTACGTGTGGTATTTGAATTTTACAAGGTTTGGAAGTAAGTCACTTAATACAACATCTTAAAGGTGAAAGCAAACTATAACATTGTTTCTTTGTGTGTTTTATATCACTGGCGTCAACCCTGTGCCATTAAACGTATTTCAACCTCTAAGAAAATTGTTTGCAAATTTGTTCTAAATTTTCGCAGATATTATTCCGACAGCCCGTTTTTATACATGTTTTTGTTCGTTACGAATTGCCGGCACATTCAAAATGCTTGCACAGGTGATTAAGCCTATAAAAAGAACACGGGATTTATTATTTAAATGAAATGCGTACGGGTTGGTAAAGAATAAGAAATCATGAGAGAACTAATTTATGTTCTGAAGAGTAAAATGATTAAAACGATTTTTATATTAGACATGACACATACATCTTTATATCTTACCCAAATACGCTTCTTCTCCAAGGGATATCAACAATTTTATCCGACATCATAAAATAAGATGGTGGTTAATATAATATTGTTTCTGTTAATTAAATGTGTCTGTAATTAGAATTAGCAAAATTATGGCATCTTCGTGATGCACCCTTGTCTCCCTACACGGTATTTTCATCAAAATTGCAATGTTATTTGTTATCTTCACCATCATCTTCTTAAACCATTCTAAGACAATTTATGTGAAAATGAAATCAATTGAGTCATAAAACACATTAAGCCAGCACTTCACCATATTTTTCTTATTATCATATACTTTTTGCGATACATTTTATAACGTAAACAACAGTGTTTCTGCAATAACCGTTAAGATAGGAAGAAATCATAAAAAATATGTATAATATATTTGTTAACGGGATACTAATATTCAATACTCAGAGTGAATCGCAATGTATACAACATTCTATGACACTACACGTGTCTAGGTCAAAGATTTCGCGTAGACATTTCAACAAACTTTTTTTTTTCTTAGCAAGGCTTCTCTTGCTGGAATGACGTCGTTGAAGTATTGCCGCAGAATTTAACTGTTAAATCTCTGCAAACCAACGATTAGTATTTTTATATCATAATGTTATAAAAACGTTTTTAATTAAGTATAAATGATAGACCTATCACGTTGGCAATATAAGGAAAACAGGCAGCCATGGTGTCTTTTCTTATTGAACATTTTATTTGATCTATAATGATCTCAACCTACACATTGTTCATGTTACGAGCAAATCCATGATTCTTATGACGTACCGTCTGGTCAAAGTCGACATCTACAAGTTGTTATTTATGAACTAAAGGCGCTTGTCTTAATAAAGTGGTGCACTTCTATATTTAAAAATATTCCTCCATATTTAGATCGGCACCTTTTAATTAGATAGACGTGCACCTCAATATTAAGTTCATTTAATCGTGTCTGTGTTCGATATATGGCCAGGGATAATGCGACTTTGGTTGCCGTTTATCAGGCCGGATATATGAGGTTTGTCCGTCTACTTCGCTTTTCTCGACGAAACAAAGACAGACACTCACGACAAGCATCATGCTGACGAGAATTAATAATATTATTGGTTTATAAATTATAATCCATAATCTTTGTAAAATAAATCAGTTTAAAACAGTCAAGAGCATACATGACTTGAATGGCTTGTACTGATATTGGAAAACTGTACACTTGACAATTTGAATTGGCAGATCACTAAGATCTTCAATTGAGATACCAATTTCAAAACAAATATATGAAGCACGCCACTTGTATCACCGTGGAGGCGATCCTGAAAATTTGATTCGAAATATGAAGATGTAAAGCAAATTATCGTAAACATTAAAACTGAATCAATAAATTTACAAAGCGTTGTGAAAATCAAAACCTTTGTTAAAATGTGATTCATTTTGCCTGTATATTGATATATTGAAAATATTTTGATTACTTAATCACTGATTTTAAAGAAGATACACGCTTATTTCTAATGTCCGTATTACACGTATTCCGTATTAAACGGTGCATTGCTAGATTAACATTTGCAATACTAAGCAAAAGAAAGAAGATGTAAATGATTTTATGAAGAACGCATTTAAATTATATATAATAAAGACTTAATGGTAGTGAATTGTTAGTTGTATTCGCCCTTCTTGAGGTTGAGTCTTCCCGCATAAACGCGCACCAATTTAACGTAGGATATCAAATTCACCCGAGTTAAGCGACGTAATATCATCGTTTAATATTGAATTAAATAAAAATCGCGTCTTTTTAAAGTTCAACATTTTCCGTTTGTCTATCTATGATATCGGACGCGGAAGTGAACTGCCTCGTTATTTACGTCATGTTAAAAACACATTTCGTGAAATTTGCATACTGCCACGGTACTGTAACCTAAGTCAGCAAATAAGATATAACTATTTACGGTCAAAAGAAAACGTAAAACATATAACTTATTTGACCGTTACAATTATTGTTGATATTCTTTATATTTTGTTTGCTCAAAACTGTTTACGGTCATTTAGCTGCTTATGACACCTTTTAACTTATAAATCATTTAAAGAAAGGGACGAAAACGAATAACAAACAAACATGAGCCAAAACATTTTAATTTTCCAAAATAAAACACAAGATGAACAACGATGATTAAAAAAGCTTTTTTCAGTTTTTTGAGTAACGAAGCCCAATAATACTTATTTTTGGAGCTTTTCATATTCTCTACATCTAATAGATCGACAGGTCGAAGGCAGATAATTTTTGGGTACCGTTGTAGAAATGTATGCCTTTTATATGCGTGCATTGCAATGAAGAATATAAGTGTCTTCCATGGCTGAGAGTATAAGATAGTTCCATCCGAACCCGAAGGTATGGTGTTTTGCGGAAACGAGGTTTACCGAGTTTAAAGTTTCCGCAGAACACTCTTCATGAGGTTTGTGATGAATATATCTTACACGAGCGGCTATGGTAGATGCTTTTTTCATACCTCATTTAAACAAAACAAAGAATTACGTGTTTTTTTTCGCTGTAACTCTTTTGTGCGTTGTGAAAATAATTTGCGTAAAGATATGCGATAATTCGTGGTTGTTATGGGTATGCGCGCAGTGATTCAGATAATGCATATAATCGAATCGTTCTGACAAGGATTCCATGTTGCTACAGTTTCATACATGTGTTTGTTTTATCTTTGCCCGTGGGCAAGATATGCATTTGTAGCACGGTCATTTTTTGGGTCTTTTCAAGTTACTTTGTCTGAACAAACGCCTTTCGAAAGTTTACAAATGTGGTTAAATATTCAATATTACATCTCCCAGAATGCTTAAATTACTCATAAAGTACATGACTTGTCATAAATTTTACATGCTTGAAATTTTAATGCATACGATAATATTTTCATTATTATATTTGATAGATTCATTAAATAATTAATGGCTTTTACTATCCGTTAATGCTAGCGCTACAAAGACGTTATTTCTGTGAGTATAAAGTAAACTAGTTTGAAACCCTCCAATTACACGAATTGGATAGTTTCTTTGGATGAAAACACTGAACAGTAATATGGATTTCTTACACAAAGTAATGTTTTCAAATGTTAATCAAGCACGAGCATACTGAATTCCCCTTATAAAGAACATAGTGTTGCCAATCGTGCGGTTGAAACAAATTATCTTCCAATGAACTGTAATATATTTCAATCGGAAAATGATCAAAACAAGTATTTTCGTATAACATTGACAGTTTCAAGGCGGTACCCCATTATATTTAAAGTGTTCTGTTGTCGTTTTTGGTTGTTTGTGATGATCGTCATTTGTGTGATTTTTCTCGCACTTTACATTTGTTGGGTGCATTCACAATAAACTGTTTCGTCCTTTGCGTACAACAACGTATGCCAACTTATATCAGCGTGCTTTAAACGTATATGACTTATACCAAACATATTTATAGCGTATATGTGACCATAACTTACGTCTGCTTGTGTCACAGCTATACGTTATAGTGTGACTGCTCTATAGCGTCTAGTGCAATAATGTCAACACCGCCTAACACTGGCTGTAGCGGTTCTCTTTTTTTCATTACTGGCTTTAATGTCTTGACTTGTTTTACGACACTATCCACGATTCAAATGCAATTTATCAAATTTGTCAACAATCACGAAACCATATCTGGCTTTGTTTGCACGGTGTTGATGTTTAATTGCTTAGGCAAGAGTGATAGGAATTGGCAACACAAAAATACAACATTATTAATTGTTTCCCAATAGATATAAAATCGTAAAAACCTTCCTTCGACCTTGATCTAATCCAAAAGTAAACTGACACTAATCAATATTTCAATTGTTTTTTCATCTCCTTCGACGGGTAATAATTATTTTGTTTAAATGTGTAATTAACGAAAAAAAACAAAAAACACATCGTCCTATTTTTAATGAAGATGTCGTCAAAATATAACTAAATTTATCTAGACAGGTTAGATAACATCTGTCAATTGTGTCACTTTGTTCTTGGCAATATGCTAGGATACGTAGACATTGTCAGGATAACAAATAATGAAACTCACACCAAATGATTTGCCAAGGATTACACCCTTTTTAAAAACTCGTAAGGTAGGTAGGCTTTTATATTTTGGTTTATTTTGTTTAACAGGCATTATTCAAGAACGTTTTTTTCATCATATAGTGATAAAGAAATGTATAAAGCTCTAATGGTTTTTAAATACATATTTAAATAAACTAGGAAAACTATACATTGACCCGATGGAAAAACTCGATGAAAATTAATTAAATTCATAAACATTGAGTAGACTACATCGATTTTACAAATCGAACCGATCCAATAACAGTAAAACTCCTGTAATCAGACCACCTATTGGACTTTTAGAAAATGGTCTTAATAGCGGGGTGGTCTCATTACTGAGTTTAAGTTGATTAGGTTTGTGAATTGGTAAGGGGTCCAATTCCTTAAATTCTTACTATGTACATGTATTACTGGGTATTTGTAATATGGGGTTATAGGAAATACAAATCAAGCAGAGAAAATAAATAAGAAGTTATGTAATGTATTCATTCATAAATAAATTATTGTTAAAATAATAACATGCATTAAAGTACACAGTTTTAATGTATAAACTACATGTACATTGAATACTTGTATCAGTTACATACACAGAACAATGTATTCATGGATGAAAATGTTGATGAAAAATATAATTTTATGGCTGTTAATTACGAGAACATGATAACTTAATCTATAAAATTTGTTTTTCAAATGTGATAAGAATAGCCGCACAACATTATAAATCACCTACCTTAGGTTGACTGGTGCATTAGCCTCACCGTAAATCCACAGACATCTTTCTTTCTTTTATATCAGAGACATTAAATATCTGCAGATATGTTGTTTAAACATTACATGTTCCCAAAATGATATTAATCAACATTTTAGACACAAATAATGAGTCAGATACCTTTGCGAAAATCCAATTAAAGCATTAAATCAATAAAGAATTATTAAAAACACTTCCGTGTTTCACTGTAACCGTCA
Organism: Mya arenaria; assembly: GCF_026914265.1. Taxonomy (NCBI): domain Eukaryota; kingdom Metazoa; phylum Mollusca; class Bivalvia; order Myida; family Myidae; genus Mya; species Mya arenaria. The sequence continues at coordinate 15,805,555 of NC_069130.1, read as the reverse complement.
ATATTCTTTGCAGGACTGATTATAAATTGTTAGTGACGTCGCAGTTTATGTGCACAAACAATACTGTATACATGTTATTTCGTTGAAATTCAAATCTATGAAGACAGAAGAGGTACAGTTATATCGTTAAAATTGTTTTGTTTCATTACATGTTTAAATTAAATTTTGTTGAAATATATTTTTAACTTCTTACATTTAAGAGTATAATGGTCGACATTTTAGAGTATTTATAAACATCCTTATTTATCTGTGCCTGTGGAGGTGTGAACACAAACATGTAAACCTGTCAACAAATTGCCTGCGGACGCATTAACGGATCAATTTAACATGAAGAAGAAGAAAGAAGAAGAAAGTTTATTCAAAAGCAACATACAACACACTACATATTTGAAATAGGCCAATATGACCCTTGATCAAATTATTACATAACATAATGCAATAGCTTATGTATACATGCATGGCGAAGCATATTTAATTATTTATAAATAGGTTTATCTATATCACAATGTTAACAACTGTATCTGTATGATTCAACATACTTTTCTAAGTGCATCAACTTTGTAATATTTTCTCTGTTGTATACCCATTATAGGGAATACTTCCGCTTGTATATACATATTTAATTACGAGCAAATGGCCAATGATCGAAATTAAGAAAAATAAATAAAATCAATTAAGTTCTTAATCAAATGGACAGATCATAAGACAACAACTGTTTTCAGAAAAATAAAATCAATTAAGTTCTTAATCAAATGGACAGATCATAAGACAACAACTGTTTTCAGCATACCAATATGAAAAACGTACGTAACATGGCGTCTTTTACATATAACGTCATTTTCTGTAACGTCATTAGGGAGGTACCGGTCACTAAACTGTCCCAACATGATGATGATTTTTTTTCATATAATGTTCGCAACGTATTTAAATCACGTAGGGTACCGGCTGCGAAACAGTAAAATAAAAATTACTACAAGGTGTTTCTTGGTACAACACTCCGTCCAGCATTACACCGCAAGCGCTCCGAACTAATTGCCAGCACACCACTCATTTTGCACGACAACGCCACACCCAACAAACGAAATTATGTAAAGAAGCTACTGGATGCATATGTCTTGGAAGAGCTTGGTCATCCCTCATACTCGCCAGAACTTTCTCCCCCTTATTGCGATCTGTTTCTAAAATTGAAAGAACCACTTTAAGGAATCCGTTACGATAGTTTATATAAACTAGAGTGTGCCGTGAACGGGGTGGTCAGACGAGTGAACTTCAGTTTCCTAGCAACCGGTATCCAGGCGTTGTAAAAGAGATGTAATTCAGTAAATCGCTCCAAGGCAGATATGATTATAAACAAGTATGTGTTTTGTTTATCTTATTTAAAAGTTATCAGGTATTACTCAGTTATTTTTCACTGACCCTAGTTTATTCACAAATTGTATACAAATTCATTACTATATCTACTTTGGTGCGGCCAATCGTACCGGAAGTGCGCTGTTTGCAGGCTTCAATATTTATCATCAGGTGCAGTCTGTTTTATGTGTGTATACTTTAAAAAAGTAGAACAAAACCAAACAGAATTTTATTTTAAGGTATGCTACAAAGCCTTTCGTCATACAAAGGATACAATATACAAAGTACAGATCAATTTTCATACAAGTGATCATCATTTTAATAGCTGTAAAACAGGATTTACACGGTCATATATGAAATATGGAGAATGAACATCAATTATAATATGAAATATGCTACGTTCAAGAATACAAACAATGGAAACGTTAATGGTTAATGGTTTAAACACTGACAAAACAATTACAGCCTAAACAATGCCATTGAATAAGAGGGTTCTTTTACTAGTTGCCTAAACAAGTATTTGCATACGTTTGCAATACTTGGTTTGTTATTACTGCTTATGAGTTTAATAAATTTTAGCATACTTGATCTTACATAAAATACTTTTTTCAAACTTTTCTCTTAGGTCAATGAAAAAAACACATCTAATAACAAAAAAAAATCCATCTTCAATTTCTTGAGCGTTCTATAAGAAACCCAATCTTCTATTTCTTAGAATTCTGCTTTGACCTTATCTTTCCGTTTCAACATATGAATTGTGCGCGTAATATAGTAAGACATTTTCCATTTGTTTTTCAATATAAGGTATTCAGATATTTCACCGTACTAAATGTATTATGGAAATGTGAGAATTATGTATACAATTGAAATAAATGCATTCACATTATAATTTCCCGGATTGAGTCGAACCTCCAGAAATCCATTTTCATCGATAAATATTTTACCTTGAATACCTAGGACTTTAATCCATCTTCACAAAATTCAACATATTTAATAAACAAAGAGTTAATGAAGATATTCTTAGATTTTTTTTACCTGAGCCAAAACTTAATAACTTGGTCCGACGTTTATGTTAACGTTTTAGAGGATACCGTCCTTATTCACTGTACACAGCTGCTGTTCTAGTAATTTGCATAACTCCTTAAACCGATTTACAGAACTTTAAATCGATTCGTTAGATCAGAACTCGGCACCCGTAATTTAGGATTGGGCCTTCAAATGAATCAAACAATTGCAACGCCATTTAAGGAGGCACATCATATGTATTGATAGTATTTCTTACAACATACATATTTTAAGACCCTTAGCCACCACAAATTGATTATATAAACAAAACGATCCCATTTAGTTAAATATGATGCCTAAATAATTGAAATTATCAATTTTTTCCAGTGGTTCTTTCTGATTTTACTAAGTCTTGCTTTGCCGCACAGGACCTCATTTACGAAAAACAACAACCATTTTGGATACATCTACCCCTTAATGTAGTCATATAGAATGATTTAACTTCGTTTTAAATCTATAACTGAATTACCCAGAATATCCAGAGTGTATGCAAAAAGCAGTATCATTATACAAAGACCATATAGGGCAATTCTATATTCAATATCCTGCTGTTAAAAGCATTTGTAAATGCGCACTGTCGACATTGAAACGTGGAAACCTAGCCCCCCCCTTTAAAAAAAACAAAACAAACTACAACAACAAGAAAATAACAACATTGTATACACAGTTTTAAGATGCATACGCTCCATGCTCGTAATAACGCGGCACACTCTATGAGAACCCAAATGTAGAAGATGATGAATAATTTTTGATACCAAACTTATCATGACTAAATCTAATATTGAGAATCACGATGTTTAAAAAAACTGAGCAACGTGTAACGACAAAATGCATTTTTATATTCGTGTTTTAAACATGAAATGTTATTAAATAATACCATAAAAAATTTGATATATGTATCGAACTCTTCAATATATATCATAAACGCCTTAAAATTCTTTATGCATTTACAATGTCGATGGTTAGTGTGTTTTTTTCTTTTCTCTTATTATTTCATATTTCAATGAATAAATCACTTTATTATACCTCACTTTTGTCTACAATGGTAAAATCCCATTACCCGAAAAAGAGATATTTTGACTGTCAGAAACATTTGCAACATTTTTGACACGTGTCCAAGTGAAAATTCATTGTCAGGTCATGTGACCGCAGTGACATATTGAATGTTATATAAGTGCAAATACCTGCTTTAATATTTTGGCAACATCATGAAATGATTGCCTCCCTTATTCACATATAGTAGTAACGTCACTATTCAATGTGTACACAAAAACATCAGACGACAGGAACTGTCAGTCTTTTTAAGGAATTCTAGCACAATTAACGGTGGAATTTTGTTCTAGATATAATTATTTATTCTGTCATATTTTGTTTACCTTGTTAAACCAGTTTAATTAAATGAAGTAAAAACAGTTTAAAACATTTATGTATTTAATTTTGTTCGGTATAATAAAATATTTATCATATGGCATCACGTGTGACATTGATATTGTCAACCCACCAAACAGAATGTCACCTCGGGTGACATTTTGCTCTCGGGTTGACAATATCAATGTCACACATGCTGCCATATGATATTTTTTTATAATATAACCTTAATGGTTTATTCATTATCACAACAGTACTTGTGTACGTTCTGACCAATTATCGCGCCGCCGTATATCACACTTCTTTCGTGATAATTCGGAACTATGATGTGGTGATTAGGAAATGCTAGTTTGACCGCCTTCTGTAATGGATAATCCTTTTGGAAACGTTCATCTAACAGTACAACCATATCACCAGAAACAACCCGAGTCGTAACTATTGTCTTTTGAAAGTCCCTAAGAATATCTGCACATGTGCGGATTTGGTCAATGAATGGGCAAGGCTTAACACTGATTCGCATTTGACAACGTACAAGTTCAATTGTGTCCGCATATGCTGTTGTTTTTACGTAATCTTCAAGGCTAGTTCCTGTGTTATTTTTAAATGTTGTTCGAAGAGACGGTGGCATATAAAGACTGATTTGAGCGGCCGCTCCTAGCTGACTCTTCCTGCTTGCGGAAATAGAGGTTCGAAGGTCTGAAAGTTCATATGGCTTATTTTCACAGAATTCAGCCCACACCTTTGGTCCAACAAGCTCCTGTAATATGTTTTCTATGAAAGCTGGAGAACAATTTAATTTGTGTGGTGGTAGAATTTCACGCAATCCGCCTCCTTTCATTCGCTGATACACCGTGACATGCACAGTTTCTGAAAACGTAACACAAATTCGAGTTTAAATCATGATGTTTTACTTCGCATTTGACAGTTGTAATCATACATTATTAGGTTCTATAATTAACGTTTGTCCTGGCATCATTTTTCTTGACATTTGGAGGTACAATCATCGCTATATATACTCCTGTTACAATTGCCAGGGACAAATCTATCCAACGGCTTTGTATATCATCGGATACGGTGATATTGGAAATCAAACTATATAATTATATGTCAATGCTCTGAACCTCCCTATTAAAAACAGATGTCATTCCTACTTTGAAAACAGCGAATAGTAATGTTGCTACATTAGATGAAGAAAAGGCAAATTCGCCCAACTATTTCTTTGTGCCAATATCAAAACGTTGACGATTCAAATGTCACTCTCTCTCCTCTTGCCTACCTATAAAACACACTCACGGTTATCTAACATTGTAATTACAGATCAGGATATAACTCATGGTTTTGAAATCTTAATGTTAACAAAGCTATCGGACCAAACGGGATTAACCCCAAAATGATGAAAGCAACATCAAAAACTCTACTGCCGAAGTAATGCCTCTTTAGAAAAAAGTGTACTAGACGAACCTTCAAACTATAAACTGATCTCCTTAATAAGCTGTGTTGGTAAAGTCATGGATATAATTATGTTTACAAAAATATATAGCCATCTTTATGATAATGACCTTATATTTAAAAATCATTCCAGCTTTGTACCAGGTCCTTCGAGTCAATATCATCTAGTTGACATTTATATGACAAAGAATCCACTTGTATTGTTTTTGGCGACATATTCAAGGCATTTGACAAATGTCTCTCTTTGATACTAAAACTATATGGTATAAATGGAAAATTATTTAATTGGCTAACAGATCATTTTAAAGGCCGAAGTCAAAATATTTTTGCAATTTCATCTTGTTCTGAATCAAGAGTATTAGGAGATGGTGTCCCTCAAGGATCCGTGTTAGGTCCTCTAATGTACTATGTAAATCACAGATTCTCGACTAAGCTTGAAATGATGGCATTTAAACTACACAGAAAAACACTTAACCACATACATTTGCCATATCTTTGACACATCTAAAATACTGATCAAGTTTTTGGGATAAAGTTCAATATGAAGCTACTCAATTAGTTACCGGTCTCACACGATCCGTATCATTGGACAATCTACAAAATAAATTGGTTGGGTGTCCCTTACGGATAGAAAAACAGTTCGAAAGCTGACATTGATATATATTAATACAAACACAAGATGTTATCAACTTATCTCTAACAATATTTCCGCCAAGTGTGCAAGCGTCTAGTAACAACACGTACAATTAACGAAAACTCAAAACAAATTCAAACGTTACATAGAAGAACTCAAATGTATGCACAGTGTTTACTTCCATCCGCAATGAGGATGTGAAACGATCTTGACAACTCCGTAAAAGATGCAATATCACTGCCCGCGTTTACAGGTTAAATGAACTCTTTATATGTTCCCAAAGTCCCTAGATTTTTATAAAGAAGTGCCAAAGATCCGCTTCAGTCCATCATGCCCGAATACGTAATTATTGCAGCAACTTAAATTCCGATCTTTACAATAATCATATCGCAACATCCCCAAATGGTTTATAGTTTAAAAATGGAAGATTCTGACCACTATTTTTTCAAATGTAGTCGTTTTACTACACAAAGGCGCCAGTTATTCCTTCAGACTAGGCAATATCACTAACTGAATGCCTATAAATTGATACACGGTTACAGTAATCTGAATGACGTACATAATACATGCATTTTCAAAAGAGTGCAACATATATTATTGCATCTAAAACATATGACAATTAAAGGTAAGTAGGATTACTGTCTACCATAATACTTGTACGATTAGCCCACGAGGACTTTGTGACAACAGATTCGTTTACATAAATGTTTGCTCTGCTTATCTCTATCTCTCTTTCTCTCTTCCGTTAACTTCTCAACCTCGTCCTTATTCGAACCGAAAATTTTTTACCATGTAACTTATGAATTCACATGCCAATTGATATTGTCATAACTGTTCAATCTTAACGATAGTACAAAAACTACGATTAAATTATCTTAATTCCAATTTAATATACTACTTTTACTTTTAAAAGAAACAACATTATATACCATCATCTATAACTGAACTAGTCATATATTTTGGTTCCGATGTGTATGTTTTCTGTGTATTAGAAAATAATGTTGTTCTATATTTCATCGGAATAACCTGCAATATATCTCACTAGTAATGAAATATACCTGTCCCTATTGCAAGGGTGTGCAGTAAAAATGATACATACCTCGGGCATTAATCAAGAGGATGTTCATTCCTGGTTTCAATAGGTCCTCCTTTCTGATATCCTTTTCTATGACGTCTGCATATACAATGAAAGCCATTGGAGCGAAAACAGTAACAATTCTGTTTTGTGTAATGCCTGCCTGAAATAAAGAAGACTTAAAATTAGTTTTGCAGGATATAACAATTACGACCTACTCCGGAATCCGAGTATTGCATAAATGTCGAAAACCTTTCAGTAAAACCACTGTTCAGGGTGCAACACTTTATTGCAAAATCGTTTGAGTCATCAAACATTTTCCAAACATTTTATCAAATCAAAGCTGCATTGTCTTCTTTTTTTTCCAACATAAACTGTCAATTCACAACACACGTTGGTTTATACCTCGGGGAAAATACATACTAGCTGCAGCCGGGCCCAGGTTTCGAACAAATTCTCAATATCACCATTGCATATGTAAATATACCAAGGCGTGTCCGCAACGCATGCATTTTTATGATATTTTACTGACACAAATTCGACTAAATAAGTCTCGTGTTATATCGCGACCTCTAGACCTTCACCTATTTCTACTACAACATACATCTGATTGACTAGGGTATGACCTGGTGAGCTTTCCTTTATAATGATGTGATATAATTGCATGCTTAATATCAAGGTGAAACGAGGGATATTGAGGCCTTCACTGCGTCAAGGAATTGCATTTTACTAAATATTCAACGTTCGATTACTTGTCCAATGCTTCAGAGCCACAATGCAATAAAAGTTTATTTCGTAAAATTCACAAAAATCTTTAATACACCTAATCATGTATAAAAAAGTATTTATGTTTTGCATGCGAAAAATTAAACTTCAGAAAATAGACGATCACTTATTGAAAAAACAACAACGTTTTTACATTAAAACCTACAATCAGTGTAAGTATACCAAGTAATAAATTGGGTCATACATACTTCGTCGTAAGGCATTATTTTGCTTTTAACAAATATTTTAAACAAGGATATCTTAACTATTTCTGCACCATTTTAAATGAAACATAGCGCAGTCTACCCCGCTTATAGAGTCCCGCCTTCTGTGTTTTACCGAGCTTTATTACCGTTGTCTGCCCAAATCTAAGAAGTATACCACTGAAGAAGTAAAATGAAAACCTTTTTCAAATATATATAAATAATTTCGGAGGATTTAAACGGGACCGTTATTCAAAAAGGCCATACTAGCTGAACTTTCAAATACTTTTACTGTTAATACAAAAACACCTCTGCTGCAACTATAGCCATTAACTCGTGCCCAGTGATACCCCATTGTCTCGGAATGATCAGAGACCAAGTGATTTCGTCGGGAATGCAAAATCTGGTCTCCATCAAAATTTTGCTTTTCAGGTATTGAAACATTTCCCTATACAAATGAACAGATTCAATGCGTATTTTCTTTGCAACGTCCCATTGCACATGATTCTGAAAGAAAGAAAACCTTATTCAACAACAAATATCTGTCAAAAGATTATTGTGTGGCTGTTAGCCAAACGATTTTCGATTCAAAATAAAGAATGGCAATAGTTCATCCCGGTCATAAAACGTATGTTTAGATTCGATATTTTATATCGTTTATGGTATGCGACATGAACACTTTTAATACGCCGATGGTGACTGATTTCTACCATTTATTGCTGGTTTTCGATGCGAAAATAAGCCAATAAAAGACACGACAAAATGGCAGTTTGAAGAATTTTAAGCATGGCGGGTTTTCATATTTCTAAACGTAAAATTGAGCGACAAAATCAGTCTGAATAACGTTCATTAATTTCTTAAGATAATTGTAGTTGATATAAACTTAGGAATATATATTAGAACGACAGGAAATACAAACATTATATCTACCATTACTAGATTTAAATTTTGGTTGTTTAAAACCAATAGCCTTACCCAATCAGGTGCTTTCTCGCTACATTTTAATCGAAACAAATAAAATTGTTCCAGCTCCTCGTCCTTAAGCCCGAGGTATTGCTTTTCCGCTGCACGCCCAAACATGCACACCTTCATACTCTGGTCGAACAAAATTGTTGCCGGAAAATTGAACAAAGGTGAACTCTCGGTATACATGAGGACCTTAGTTGGTTCTGAAATTGAAAAAAAAATCAGAATCAAGCATACAGTACCACACGATAACCGTTTGGAATAAATTTAAAATGCGCTTATGAACAGACGGCTGATAATGCATGTACAATATCTAAAGGTTATATGCTTAAATGTATTCTAACAAAACTGTACAATTTTGCTTAGGTATATGGCGTAGTGGTTAACTAGTAAAGCTGTTCTCCTGAAGAGGGAAAAGCTTAAACTAATCGGTAGCATTTTCGAAAACAATATTGGTTGTTCTATTTTCAAAACGAGCACATTTTTTAGACGCCTTTTCCAATAGGTGCACACTAATCATCAGTTAGTTAGATTGAGGTAATATATTATATATCATTCTAAGTAATCTACTCCTCTATTTGCTCCCTTATCGTTTATAACTGTACGCTTTAAATATGTTCACGCGGTCAGCAAACGCAAAATAATAACAAATGATATCCGTTCACATGCTGTAGCATATTTTATTTGCCATATTACAACAAGCGTCCTACCATTCAAAAATGTGAATGCAATGTTAATTCGTTCATCTATGTGAATACAATAGGTACAAACGCGTCTGCCTTTTTGTGTTTCCTTCGAATGTTTCCTGAAATAGTAAAAAAACACTAAATGTCGAAGTCCTCAATAGTTTAACATAACTTATAAAGGACAGCATGAAAAAACTTGATGGTGGACCTCTGGTAGTAATCTCGAATGTAAGATGTACGAAAATGAAACAAAGGTACAACAATAAGGATTAATCATATATACCGATGATGTGATTATGTGGAGTCCTATCGACTTGTTGTATGTCGAACTGACAATTTATAACATGAATTGTTGACAATGTTAATGTCCTCTAGATATGACACATTTTTATCGACAGAACTAGTTGAACAAGGTATTTCTACATTAACATGTCGACATTGTGTTAAACCTTATGTATAGCCACAACTTATATCAACGTGTCCTGGTATAATTCTTCAACTAGTTTTGTGGACAAAAACAGTCATATAAAATAAATATCAACTAATAATTAAAGGCATGGAAGCGTTGATCGTAAGTGGCAATGTTATTAACCATGTAGTCTTCTCGACTTGCTCTATGTCGACATGACAAATTATAACACGGTATGTTGTCATAATTATATTGTTTTATTAAAAACAAATGTGTCGACTTTAATTTATTTTATCGACCAAATAAAAGGAATATAAGATATCGAGTTTACTATAATTATAATGAAGCAAAACAATACAATTGTTCTTTTGTGGTCTTTTTCGCACAGAATAATATCAATTAAAACATTAGTAATATATAATCAAGTAATATGGGGCGCATTATTTCACAGTAATGGCGTGACATTCCACAGTATTTTAATTTAGTATATTTTTCCGGTGGTTTATAGAGATATTTTAGTGAAATAAAGAAAACAGTTTTGATATTTTTCACTGTTTTGAATTTTAAGCCTACCCTAACTCCCAAATCAAGTGTCAGCACGCACAGAGCTGGGACACAAATTCAACGACGTCATTTTCAAAATGACGCTTCATTCGCATACAATTATGCGCGTTCTTAGGAAAAGTCTACAAAAAAGTCAATTAAAACCGATTTACGGCATATAATAAATAATAAAAAATGAAAAATTGTCTGTTTAAATAAATATATTTCACATCGTGAACATCAAAAAGTAAAATATTCACCCGTGGCTATGCAAATCGTTTAATATAGCTTTAAGTGCTCCCTCGGTGAAATATATTGCGATATTACACTGAAATGCACAATTATCCTCAATAAACTAAAACTGCAAACATTTTGAATTTTTTATTGACTTGTTTTTTAAAATATTCCCTATACATTGACTTAGATAATTCGAGATTTTCTTCCCAGTTTTGCCGAGAAATATGCAGTCGACATTGCATATTAAACTAGTTTAATCGACGTAATCAAGTTGACATATCCAGTAAGCGAGTGTTCACGTCATGATAATGAAGGTAACATGTCGAGTTGAACAAAATGATATTATAAATTTACTATATACGTGTTTTACAAGCTGCTAACAGCAGTACACAAAGTAGTTCTGTTTTGTTTTTGCTGAGGCTAGTGAACATCATCATCATCGCCTTATTTTAACAGGGACTAACTGCAGTGTTCCTTGCCTTTTTTATTATAGGATAGAAAGTCTAATTTGATGTCAACTACGTTGGGATTTAGCTAAGCATAAGTGTTTATTGAGCTCGGATGTTTCTGTGTTAAGAGATAAGAACGACCGCATTCGGTGAAATAGTTTTAACTCCTGTATTAAAGTTACGTGGTTCTTGCTTACCTCTGCTTCGGCTAATTCAAACATAATGTATTCTTGAAAAGATCTGCCTACACATGTTTTTAAGTTGTCAAATGATAAACCTATTTCATAAACATACGTTTTATTTTGGAGTAAATGTGACTGGATTTTTTTTTCATATCATTGTCAATCTTTTAGACATGGCTTTGCCACTTTATCTTTCAAGAATAATATTTCGGGTGATGAAATTCAAATACTTTGAAAGTTTATAAGCGTTATATTTCCCTTGATATTTCTGTAAAAAAATTAGAAGCATTTCTCACAACTTTTATGTGTGATTATATGTTGTCATGAGTTCAATTTTATTTCAGTTTTTATTTTATTGTATTTGAATGGCCGTTGGTTTGGCGTTTTTAGAGAAATCAGAAAATTATTACATGTTTGATATCGCTTATGTTTGTGTAGTTTGGGTGAATTATGTTTACTTGATATATATGGCTTATCATGTATATGTTTGCATATGTACTGATATGTTATTCGCTTCATATTATTTTGTTTGACATTTGCTGTTTTGCCTGCTACTGTTATGTTTATGTCGCTTGATACCATTTTGTTTGACATCTACTTTTCGCTTGCTGCTGTTGCTAAATGTTTATGTTGCTATACAGTATTGTCTTTGCGATCATGTATTTGATGATACGTATGTCGCTTAAAATCATTTTGTTTGAAATTGACTGTTTGCTTACTTTTGTTGCTGAATTTTAATACAAGTCTCGATTTCTTTAAATTATGTTTGTTGCGTATACAACAGTTGTGTCGCAATAATCGAAACGCTAAAATACTGGGATATACTACATTGTGACATAAGTGAAAATATAAATCTATTTGTAACACAGTTTCTGTTTTATAACAAAAGCACTTAACCATGTTGTTTGGTTAATTTGCTCATTTTGCAGGACTGCTGCGTTTGAATGTTTTGAATTACGCTTTTTGAGTTTAATTATAATACCAACAAAGGAGTATCATAGTTGCTCAGGCGATCCAAGCGAAGTCATTTGTCTGCCACTGATCAATGGTTGCTTAGAATGTTAACAGTTTTCAAAGAAGTCCATATACTGTGAAATCATTAATGTTCGTGGGGCATTAATGTTCGTGGTTTTCGTGGGTTGGGTGATCCACGAATTCAAGATCCCAGCGCGTGGATATTATGCAGACGTTCTAGGACGATCGCATTTTTGATTTTTTGATTTTTAAAAAAAAATGAAAATCCACGAATTCAAGTACCCACGAAATTGTTTTTTTTCGGCAAACCACGAAATTTCATGCCCACAAACATTAATGATTTCACAGTATATATAAGCCTTTAATAAGCATGTGTTCCCCTAGGCTGGCCAGTTATGACCACAGGGTCACCATTTGAACAACCGTAGAAGAGACACCACTTGACAAAGCGTAGTGCGGGACCAGACGAATTTCAAAGATCTATATAACCGAGTTGGCCCACAGGGCGGGGTTAAATTTGACACCGTATGAAAAAGAAACGTCGGGCACAATATGACAATGCATTAAACAAACTATTTTATCTCAGACCGTTAAATTCATCAGAAGGTTCACTGTTTTCACTTTGATTAACTCTGTTGTCCCATATTTGACCAAATTTCAAAACAACCAATGTCGGTATTTTCCGCGCAAAGTTTGAGCAAAATCAGCCGAATGTTTTCTGGGAAAATGTAATTTCGAAGCCATTCAACGGACAGTGTGACAAAAATAGATTGAGTACTTTGCGTTTTGTTGAAACAAAATTACATAAAAGTTGACTTTCTTAAATGCTGGGCTTTGTCCTGAAATTCCACTTTTGATTGGCGGTATCTGAAAGCAAGTGTTTCGCAATAAATCCTTATAACGATCCTGTCTTTAAGTCTAAAACAGTATAAGATGATCAACCCATATCAGCTGCAAATTGTTTTGTCCTTGCATAAAGCCGGATTTCCTTTCCACTATTCCATTTTTATACAATGTTTGCCCGTTTCAGTTATCGCGATCTTATCTATGTACGACATTAATATGAATTGTTGCAAGCTTTAGGATATGCACACCGTTAGGAGGGTATTTGTATATAATTTCTATATGTATTTTTTTCCTCATATGGAGTTCAATTTGAAAGTATGTGCTGTGCATTTTCTTTTTCTCTAAAAAACCACGCTGATTTCATTGTGTCGTCTGCGATGCAAGGCAGACACACATTGATCACTTTTACTGTAGTTCAATGTCGTGAACGGCGTAGTCAGAGTCTTCTTCGTTGGGCGAGTAGAAGTTCAAAGTCGTACTTACTCTTTTTACTTTGAAATAAGTATCAAATAATCTTCACCACTAAGAAGTGTTCATGACTGGTGCCATAATCTTTTTTTGTACTGACGCAATCCCCATGAATGACTGGTGTAAAAATAAACATTGTGTTTCTGTGAGCAAAACCGTTTGACGCCTTTTGCACTGAATGTTAAACTTAAACGTAACAACTCGTAGATTAAACCATTCAATTATCTGATCAGTTGACATTAAGAGAAACTATCTGCCCATACGCATACCGAAAAGATTGCGATTGGGTTAAAATATAACAACGGATATTAACAACAACACTTTTGAATGATTTATATTAATAACCATCTTCAAATTGTTCAACAAATAGGCGTTTTAATAAACCAAATGTAAAAATACAAATATCTGTAAAATATTCAATCAGGTTGTTTAAACTATCTTTTATGTTAGCGATTATATATATATCCTTTAAATTTGAGCGACAGTAGTTAAAACTACTTTCAATATGTATGCGAAAAACTACATGAACAAGCTCAGTAGCAAAAAATAAATAAACATAAACCCGACTAAATGGCACTGGGTAAACGCCAAAGTCATATTACATAAAAACAAAAATCACAAACAAGAAACATGGAAGAACAGCACAAAACTTCACGGCACAGTGCATACATACTATATATAAAAACGAGGTATGTTTGTCAAGACAAAAAAGCAAACAATACAACTCTTTATCACTAACTGAGTAGGCACTATATCGAATATCGAAACAGGCGATGCACATATGGGAATAATAGAGGCTCAGTTTTAGCATTTCCTACTAATGTAATACATCAACAACACTTTAATAGAAGTGGCAAAGGTTCGAAACTTACAGTAATGCAATTCATTTTTATTTGATTTCATGCTATACCGTCATTATTATGTTATTTTTGTTTACAAATTTACTAAGTATATTTAGAAGGTTGAAGGCTGAATAAATCATTAGCGTACATGTTACAGAAAACTGTTTAAAGATAAAATACCTGAGTAATGCTGTATCGCTTTCAATCCGCGTTTCTTTGAAAATTGTAATGATGGTTTTAAAATGTTCACGTTGCCTTTTCTCTTCTTTGTAGGTTTCATTTTTGTTTGCTAGAGTTCTCGTTGTCTTCAGTAAAACTGCGTTCTCTTTTTGAAGTTGCCTGTTGTGCATTATATAACATGTCAAACTGTAGCATTTAAAACATAACTGTAATCACAGACCTGCAAAAAAATGCTTCCATAAATAGTATTTTTGGTTACATAATAAATTTAAGCTAAGGTAACTAACAGTGATTTTTTACAACGTTTCATTTGCATTGTTCTTAATGCTAGCTGTATTAATGTCAATTTATTCTGGGAGAGAGAATCTTCAGAAAAGAGAAATGATAACAGAATGTGATACCTAATTCTTTCTACTTCATCTGTTGCACATTCAGCTGCCGCTATCGTCGACATTTGTTCTTCAAGATCTATGACTTCTTTGTTAAGTGCTTCAACTTCACTTTCAAGCCCTACAATTTTGTCGTTTAACTGTTGAATCTCCTCCATTGTCGTCAATGTATTCTCGTAATGTTTACATCCCTTTGAAATGCGACTGTAATTATCAAATCAAAATATTTCTTTGTTATTATATCAATTTTCAAATACCATTTGACTAACCTTTTCATTATTATTTGATGAAAATGTTCTAAAACTTTACTGTCTGAAGAGGACGATCCGACGGCTTTCGTCAGAGAAGTGGATGCTTTTAAATAAGTGTAGCTGTGTTTTGATTAAATTTCAAATAAGCGAAGTAAGTCAATTACGTTTTACAAATATAACCTAGTAATTAAACATTGATGACATTCATGACAGTTTACAGACGGTAGTTATCAATATGCTTCCAACGGGTACACAATACCACGTATTAATGATTTAGGCCTCTGTCCGCTTTGTGAGATGTTAAAGTCTGACGGGAAATAGTTTCAAGAAAACATACCTGAGTAAAGCTTTATCGCTATCCATCCCAGTGTTTTGAAATATCTCTATGATGCTTTTAAATTGTTCACATTCCTCCTCTACTTGATAACTCTCTATGTTTAAGCATTCATTTTCTTCTGTAAGAATTTTCGTTTTCTCCACTAAATCTGTGTTCTCTTTTTGAAGTCGATATGATTGTGTGGATTCAACTGTCAAACTGTATCATAATAAAAATATAACTTTAAACATATATAATACGATCCGCAATAATATGTTCCCTGCATTTTTGAGATTATATTATTTTTAAATGAAAAAGACTGTGATTTATTTCTACATCTTTCCTAAGCTGTGTTCTTAATGTAAGCTGTATGAAGGACAATTCTTTCCGTGACACATACTCTTCAAAAGATCGAAAAGAAAATATATTTGTACCTCATTTTTGCTGCTTCATCACTTCCGCATTCAACTGCGTTTATTGTCGACATCTTTTCTTCAAGGTATAACACCATCTCTCTCAATGCTTTAACTTCAATTTCCAGCTGTACAATTTTGTCTCTTAACTTCTGTTTATCCATTTCCTTAATCAAGACTGTTTTATCATGCTTTTTGCAATCCTTTGAAAAGCGACTGTAAACATTGATTGTTGTGCAATTTTTAAAGATTGCTTGACAAGCTTTCAAATGATTAATTAAGAAAAAAATATAATAATTCCAAGATGGAAAATAACTAAATCACTAATTTTGAGCATCTAAAACGTTCTTCAGACGATGGATAAAGGGTACTACAAACGCTCGGTTTGAGCTTTTGTGCTCATGATATATATCAACAGCACTTGACAGTAACAACCATAATGTTAAAAACAGTCTACTAACACATACAAAGATAACGGTACTATAAGTTATGTCAGGATTTGCCACGATTCGTCTACCTTCAGCGAGGTCAGGGTTATTTTTTAAGTGAAGTCTTGAGGATACTTTATTTATCTAAATTGTTGATGAATATGCGAGTTGTCCGGCATGTTACGCACATACAGCAATGCAATAATACATTGTGACTGTGAAAAGAGAGTACCGTTATCAATATGTATGCATATATTGATAGCAGATATTTATGGTTTGAAGTTTTTGTCCGCTGAATGCATCGTATGCTTAAATGTGACGAAAAAAGTTTAAAATAAAATACCTGAGTACGGCATTATCGCTTTCCATCCGAGTTTTTTGGAAAGTCTTGATGATGCTTTTGAATTTTTCACGCTCCTCTTGAAGCTGCTCACACTTTTCTTTGTAACTTTCAGTTTCCTTTGTCACAGTTTTCATTTTTTTCAATAAATCTGCGTTCTCGTTGTGTAGTTGTCTTGTGTGCATTGTATCATCTGTCAAACTGTATCATAAACAAGTGAAAGTAAACATAGAGAATACGAACTGCAAGAAAATGCTTAGTTAAATAGAAATTTGGAGTATATATTAATTTTATGACAGATATAACTTTGTGCTATTGTTCATTTGTTTTATATCTATGCCAGCCGTAGGATAATATTTTAATTCTCGGAGAAAGATCCTTATGAAGAACTAAATGAAAGCAATCTTACCTCATTCTTCCTGCTTCATCGCTTCCACATTCAATTGCCTTTATTGTCGACATATGTCCTTCTAGATCTTGCACTTCCTTTTTCCGTTCTTCAACCTCGTTTTCAAGTTCCTCAATTCTGTCTCTTAAACGCTGCCTCTCTTTCTCCATTGTCGATATTGTTTTCTCCTGATTTGTACATTCCTTTGAAAAGCTGCTGTTATAACAAAATAAACAACATATACTATTTGACCAGCTTTTGAATTATCAGTTAAGAAGAATATTGGAAAGATCCATTGTTTTATATGTCCATGGGGATTCGGAAGATAATGCGTCGTAAATATTTTGTCAGGTAATATTATTTCCTAACTTAGACTAATGAACACAAATTTGGAAGGGAAATACAGAGAATACATTTTATTATTCCCGAAAATGTTTGATCCGTGTCCTCAGAGCAACCATCCACTTTGCAAGATAATAATGCTTTATTGACATGTGTCTTAAAAATACTTTAAATGGAATGCGATGATTAGTTAAAACTCATTTTCGACCTGGTCCTAATGGATGGGAAGAAATATTGCAAATATGAGTCATACAGACAGGTTTTGCACAGGACAAACTTTGATGTAAAGAATCAAAGACGTCGCGAATGTCGTTTTGCACCTTTTGAATTACAATAAGATTATCTTATCATCTTTAAATAGCCATTGGCCATATAATCAAACATTTCAAATATAGGAGGGTAGAAAATACTAAACTTTATTAATTTATCGGCTTTTTTAAAAATCAAAACACTGTCATTGTATTAATTAAAACATTGAGTGTTATAATATTTCTTTTCAAACATATTTCCTAATAATCACATTGAAAAATCACACAATATAAACAAAATAGTTATTAAATTAGAAGCTAATATACTCAAGATTTACAGTTTGTTAAAAGTGTTTAATTTCACCTATTGATACATGATAATAATGTTGTTTAACATATTCAAAGTCATAGTAGATTATTTTTAACATTGATACTGGACCTATCGATACCGGGATTTCTTAAAGTTGCACTCTCACAGATATACCATTTTCATAACTTTTTTTGTCTTCGACAGAGCAAATGTCTGCGTAAACATCTGCAAACCAATGATATAGGATTGCTTACAAAAATTCAGATCGTGGATTTTCATATTTCCGTTCGAAAATTAATGTTTTATGGCGTTACTAACGGTTTAAGAAAAATGCATAAAACATCAATTTTGAACTTGAATATAAAAATCTGCGATCTAATTTTTTGTCAGCAGTCTTATATAACTGGTTTCCATGGATTTTCGCAAAAATTGGCTCGTTCCAAGACAAAAAATGGTGTCAAAACGTTCAATCTGTGAGAGTGCAGCTTAAAGAGAATATCATATTACCCGGTACCGACTGTGACGAAAACCCCGGTATCAACATAATCCGGTACCATAAACTGTGATACCAACTTTGACAATTCTCGATTAAAGGTATCGGGTTTTAGAACCACCACCGGAAGTATTTTAACTGAAATACCTGCGATTTGATTGGATGACGGCTTAGCGTGTGAGCCTAAGTAATTGTTATTTTACGTACAGTTCCTACATTTTATCATTGGTACTGTTATATGTAATGACTTATCATTGTCTTTTCATGTTTACCAATTTATTAAAAATCGGATTATCTTAAATAAGCGAGGCATCCTCCGAAACCTTTTTTCTGAGCTTTGATAAATCGGATGTTAAGGTTCGTATACCAAGCTGTAAAAACACCGTAGCCTACGATTTTGGGGGCGAGTTATTAAATACTCATTAAATGTTTGTAAAAACGGTATAAGTCATACGTTTTTTTTTGTACCTCGATGTTTCCTTTTTCTTTAATGAGTTTATATAATTGTTTGTAAAGGTTTTTTTTTATCAAATACATGTAAATTTTATAATTTTATTTTACAATAAAAAATTTGGCTGGTCCATTTTGATCACGTGATCCGCCATACCACGCGACGTCAATAAAGTTTTACATATATCGGCGGATCAAATTGTTAACAACAATTCACTACCCACAATATATGGCAAAACCTCGGAATCAATTATTGTTCTTTCACAGTGTTCTCCTTTCCGGTTATTTTCAAACTCATATTTTTATCATTTGACACACGAGTGTCTAATATAGAACAAGGTTAGTTTGCGTTGTATATAATGATCACTTTTAATTCAGATATAAATTCCTCCCGTCGAGGACCAGCTGAGTTTTGGATCCCCAATTGGAAGTTTGCAGATTCCTATTTTGGAAATCGTACATATGCACAGACACTCGTGTAAATGATTTTGTTTTACTTTAATACAATTTTTAATCTTACAACTAGTTATAAGTTTCATTGCATCTTCTTAGTATTAAGTAATTCAAGAACATTAATAATTAACATGCTTTTACTTGTACATTTTACCCTAGATATAAGCTAACAATTTCATTATTTGATGGGTATAATTCGCCATTCAGCTGTGGTGGGTTTTGAATATTCCAGTATGAGATAAAGTGTATCGTTGATGATAATTTAAGGATTATTTTTAAGATCTAATTGGGATTTCCCGTTCATATAAAGAAAACCATTGTTTGTCTGAATTGATTAAGTGTATTCTATTGTTTTATACTTCAAATATACATAACTATATATACCACTTGAAAGACACTACATAGATAGTAATACATGTGATTTTGAGATCTTTGTTGGTATGAACAAAAAATGCCCATTGGAATTTTATACCAACACGGGATTTTAAGTTTATTAATTCTCATCCTTTTTTATTAATTTGATAGAATAAAATTTCGAACAATTACATTCGATACCACTTTAAATAAACAATTCCTATTGGGAAGACACTCTACTGAAATTTACTGGCAAAAATGTCTGAGCCGTGAATGGGAAGCCGGCCTTGGATTTCACAAGAAACTTGGTGTTTATATTTAAATGATATTCAACATATTTTACCTGTAAATATTTGTTTTTTTGGCAGCTGCCAAACAGTCTTCTAAACCTGGTATTTTGTGTGTGTGTGTGTGTGTGGAGGGGGGGGGGGGGTAGTTTATACAATTAATTATATATAAAAGAGCACCTTGTAAAACATGTACAACGTATTTGTGAAGATTTCTTTTGCGGAATTATACTAGTTTTTAGGAAAAAAAAATTGGACTAGATCAAGGCGTATTTTTGTGTCATTTTATTATCAACCACCTTCGTCTCCTTTTTATAATGATAACGCATGTAATGGATAAGTCTAGTTTGAATCGTTCTTGTGTAAAAGCGAATGGAATTTACAGATATATGATTTGATGCTGTGTGGAGATATAAATACTCGAACTGGTTTATCAAAACATTTTGCTGATATAACTCTTAATGTTCCGTTATTCCCTAATTTGGAATGTATATTTGTGAACGACGTAGATCGTTATTCTAAAGACACTACTGTTAATACTTGAAAATTGCTTTTACAGTTATGTATATCATACTCATTATGTATTATTAATGGTCGTTTTGGAGATGATAGAGGTGTAGGTGATTTTACCTCGATCGAACGTTGTAAGATTATTGTATACGCAGTCATTGTTTGTTTAACATCATTATGTAATAGTTTTCAAATGATGATAACCCGGAAAGTGGTCATATGCCGGTAGTTTTGTGCCTTGGTAGTAAACGAAATGTAAATTGTGTGATTGAAGACAAATGGGAGTATATTAGCAAAATATGTTTAGATGAGAATAGCTGTGGGCAGTACCAAGATTTGTTAAGACAGAGTATACCCAGGGGAGATTTTAAAGCGATAGATGATATGTTGGAAGCAAATTCTGCAAGTATTAGTTCATTAGTTGAAGAGTGTTAAAAGTACATATTAATCATATCTGTTCAATTTGTTAAAGACTTAGAAAACAAAAGAAGCCTAAATTATGTTCGAACTGGTTTGATTAGGAATGCAAAGAATCTTAAGATTGTATAGATAGACGAAATCCATGACTAGATTATTTGTTATAAGTTAGCGAGATCTAAATAGAAATCTGTCTGTTGATATAAACACTTGCAGTGCCAACAACGCACAACTTTGGTGCTTGAGAAGTCAATGACTAATCCCAAGTTATTTTGGAGAAAAAAAAAACAACAAACTTTTAACAGGACGACAAATGCCTGATCCGGATATAAGTGGTGAGGAATGGCTTAACCATTTTAAAAAAATATTCCAACCTGAGACTGAAGCAGTTAATGATAATCGTATTGTCAACAATTCTAACAATGCTGTTGCCACATAGATAAAAACATTAAATTCCAAAATTGAAGCCTGTGAAAAAATAGAGGCAGTTAATGATATAAAGTTCAATAAGGCTTCAGCCGGTGAGCTACAAGCGGGACATTTAAAATATGGTATATAATAATTGTGTCCAAATATGATACATATTTTTAATCATATATTTATGTCTTGGCCCTTTCAAAGAAGCTGGACTCTGCCTATCAGTTTACCAGAACATAAGAAATTATGATCCCGATAATTATAGAGGCATAACCCTTGTAGAAGTGTTCAGCAAAATACTTAAAGTATTCTGAATAGAAGACTTACATTTTATACACAAGTTAATAACTGTAACACTATAAAAGCGTCACAAGCAGGATTAATACGTGGTTAAATCACAGTTGATAATGTTTTTGACTTAAATTCTGTTGTAAGCAATTACTTATAGTTATACGTTCAGCGGTAATTAGAAAAATACGTGAGCATAAATAAAATTAAAATTTTATGATATACTAGTTCATATCATATTTATTTGATGTTACATTTCAATTTTTTATAAAGAAAACTCGCATTTGTTGATATTTTGGAGATCAAAGATATCAACTTTCGAATTACCCGCCACAGTTCGTAGCCGTTCGTAGCCAGCTTCGGAATCGATCATTTGCATAATACATGAATGAAGCGCCCGTATGTAAACAACCGATACTGGCGATAGCGACTTTCATTCAGCTACCAACATGATCAAAAGAAATGTTTCTACCAGTTACTCTTGAGGTTAGAGCGTTATTTAATTTTACTTCTAACCGACTTTTTAATGAGGTAATGAACGAACTTGCATTTTATTGTTTTTATTTTCTAAATTCTACCATAAATCAAAAGGCATGTCTACAGTAACTGAAGTGGGTGGGGTAAAATTAAGTTAATATTCAATCGCGCCTAATTTATCATAGATATCGTACAGTATTATGTTTGGAGCAACGCATACTTGTAAGTAAACGTGCATTTGATTTCTGGACCATTAATTCATGATTGATTGACTTATTTCTATTGTAAAAAAGATGAAACTAAAAGTAAATCACGTAGTGATCTGCATGGGTGTCAGGTAGATAATTTACTGTACAGTATAGATAAAATTCTTATTTTTGTATTTTCAGTCACCTCCAAGCATTCCCTTATTATTTTTGTATTTTCAGTCACCTCCAAGCATTCCCTTATCTCAAATTGATATTAAAAGAGAATGTTGATGAGCCTGATCCGTCGATTCAAATACCATAACACAGCCAACCCAAAAAAAACAACAGCGTAAGTTTATAACACGTACATCATCTTCAGAAATCCATTTTAAATGTGTATTTGAATGTACTTGAATGATGCAGAGAATTAAGAATCCAAAACTAGATCACTCTATAATTTGACACTTCACATAAGTGAAACCACAAGTTGATCAAGTAATAATTAATATGTTTGGGGGGGGGGGGGAGGACACAATTATGTTTGGTGGGTACTCCTTTCCATATTGTTTTTTATATTGTATATTTTAAAGCTGAATTCTCACTAATTGACCGTTTTGACTTCTTATATAACATTTGTCTTTAATTGCCATTATACTTCCCAAATGTTCTTCAAGTTTCCAAAACATGTCAGTATTTGCAATTGAAATGTGAACATGTAAGAATTATGCAACAGTCAATTGTAACTACGCCCCCCAATCCCCCCAGGTCCGGCGAAATGGGCCGTGTTTTACCTTCAATGTGAACCTGGGTGAATGCGGTGGTTTTGTCTAGTGCTTAAATAGCGGGGAATGAGCCTTACCTTTGATCCCCGTGGGTGCAGTTGCATTTGGTGGGGATTTTACCAGCAGTTCAGGGATATTTTCTGGACCTAAAGTCAAAGTCCCTGCTTTCCGCACCGGTGGGGGGGGGGGCATGGTTACAACTAACTGGTTTGTTGTTTTGGAATAAATGTAAATAAGTTGATCAATAATGAGAGTCAGCTTCAGGGCTTTTTCTATAGTACCCACAGCTCCGACTATCAGACCCATTCCCAAAGCAAAATATACAATATTTTTTCCCAATCTTCAGAAAAAAATCCTAGTCAAACAAAGGCAAAAAAACCAAACGTTTTTATGGAAGTCTTTTTACCTGTACTGGCTCATTCAGCATCCTAATTAACCATGTGTTATGTAATCTAAAGTTTTGGAAATATATGAAATCAGAAATTATTGATATTCATCACATTCAGAGATCGATCAGTATGAAATATTTTGTGTCATGATTTATTGCTAAAGATATTTATACCCCAAGTATTGATATTTCAGGCATTTAAGGTCTTTTGAACGGGAAAATAAACTTATTTATAAAAAATTCTCTATTCGCAGGAGACTGAAAGTCTTGTTTTTTTAAATATAAAATTTCCCTATTTAGGAATATTCGCGACTCAAAATTCCCAAAATGTCTAGTGCCTTTTGCCAAACAAAGCGCTGCGCTATTTTAAAGGTACAATTTTACTTGTAATATTATTTATTATCTTTAGAAACAAGTGAGCAAGCTGACAAAGCTGCAACTTCAGGGAGCAATTATAAGGGTCATCAAGATGGAGCCAGGATTCATGATGCTCGTATTAGAGGTGCTGGACCAGAGTCTGAGGAAGGGAGTAGAACTCCAAGCTGGTTTGAGTGTGCTTCAACTGCCGGGACATTTCAATGCAGAGTTAAAAAGTTTGTTGTCGCCGGGAGGCCAGTCTTTCTCAAACTGCTGTAAGAACCTTATAGAAACTAAAATTCAGTATAGATCTAAGACATGAGTGTACCTAAATGTTAAATGAAGTTGATATTTATGAACAATATTATAACATTTCATGTGAATTTAAAAGCTGGTTTTACATTATTTAATACTGCTAATGAGTTCTTGAAAATTTGTACTGAAAAATGGATACTTGACAACTCATTTGCATGTTTGTACTTCATAGGAAGTCTAGTGTTGTATTTTTCTAAAAAATATGGTTTTAAACATCTTAACATGCATGTAGTCACACACAGGCAGACCAAGTTGAATTGTTGGCATGTATGAAATATGGGCAGTGTTATTTTATAAACGTTTAAAAGCTATTTTATATGCTGGCAAAGTTTGTATCTACTAAGTTATTAAAAGCACTCCTGTTTAGGTGAGTGCTGAGAACTTTCTTGAACATTCGTACTGAAGTAAGTATGACTTAATAGTAGCACATCACTGGATATTTCTTATTTTTAATCTTAGTATCTGTGAATTATGCTACTGACTTTTGATAAACCTTCCCTCTTTCAGGACTCTGACCTCCTTGTTTTGAATGAAGAAGTTCTAACCCTTGCCCATTTGATGAGGCAGGATTTCTTGTGTTCATTGATGAGGAGGACCAGGTGCAACCCAACCGCTACTAGGCGACTTATATTGTGTTCTGACACAGAGTTAATTTTGGGCTGGTGACAAGAGGGCTATTCCCTTATGTTGTGTGGAGAGTCCAGGAAACCTTCCCGATTCCCTAAGAACAATACACTGGCCTTGTGCAAAGGAGGGTTCAGTAGATGAACACAATTTTTGCAGACGGATCGTATCTGTTCTCTTGATTTTCTTAAATATTAAAATATGATATAAACAATATCAGGTCATTTTTGTATACTTTTGTGAATGACTTGTTATTTTATAAATACTGATTTGTACTGTCTTTGGTTGCTAAACTGTCATTAAGTAATTATCTCATTTCAATTTGAAAGCCAGAAAACCTGCATGTTATGTATACTCATGTTATTGTTTATATTTATGCCCCCTCCGAGGAAGAGGGGTATATTGCATTGCACATGTTGGTCGGACGATTCGCAGCTTTGTTGGTAGACCAAAGCTTGTCTGGGTGATAACTCAACAACTGAAGGACAGATGGTTATCAAACTTGACATGAATGTTGGGCCTGACCAGTAGATAACCCTATTGATTTAAGGGGTCATCAGGTCCAAGTTCAAGATCACAGTGACCTTTAATGGTATAAAGTTGTTAAAGCTTGTCCGAGAAATAACTAAAAAATACCTGAACGTACGGTATGGTTATCAAATTTGACATGGAGGCTGGGCCTGATTAGTAGATGACCCCTATTGATTTTAGGAGTCATTGGGCCAATGGTAACAGTCACAGTGACCTTTAAGTTGAAAAGGTTAACAAAGATTCTCTGAGTGATATCACAACAATGTCTGGCCCTATGATCATCAAACTTGACATTGAGGCTGTGTATGACCATAACTGATTTAAGGAGTCATTGGCCCTAAGTGACGAAAGTGCGTTAAGAATGAACGAGTGATAAATCAACAATGCCTGCACCCATGGCTCTCAAACATGATAAGGGAATTTGGCTTTACCAGTAGATGGTTCATTTTGATTTCAGGGGTAATCAGGTCAAAGGTGAAGGTTACAGTGACCTTGAAAGCATATTCGTGTGATTACTTGACAATGCCTGCACCCATGGTTCTCAAACTTGCCATCTAGGTTGGGGGTGACCAGTTGATGATCTTATAGATCTTGAAGTCAGAGGTCAACCTATATGCATGATTAAGTATTTTGTCATATTTACTTATTTCCTGCTGCTGAAAGGATATATTTTTATCTGCAAATATCAGTCATCATCTGAACATGATTTAGAACTTTACTTACTATCCTCACACTTTGAACGGTCATAATCTTAAAACTGCCGCAAAGGCATCTAATGTCAATGACAAGTCAGCTGTCATTTCAGTCTTTGCATATTTAATTCAATTTGCGGAATAAGCCTGACAACTTGGCGCTCCTCAAGGGGAGGGGGTTCATATGTTTGACAAACATCTCTTGTTTTTCTGTTTAAAAGCGCTTTCAAATGACACTCAAGCAATATGTCTGTTTGAATCCAAATTTCACATTTTATCTTTAAAATGTGTCATTCCTTTCTCAACCTTGTTTAGAAATAATAAAATGGTCCTAAAGCAGGCTCAATTTTGATACAGCCCATTTCTTAAGTAGAACAAAGATTAATGCAAAAAACCACTTTCCCACAAAGAAGTAAATAACTGAAATAAAACCATGAAGATCCCACAGTTTGTTGACTTCTTCTTGATTTAAAAACTCAGATCTTATATATCCGATAACTTGTGTAAGCAAAATAGTAAACAAGAGGGCCAAATGGCACTGAATCGCTCACCTGTCATATATTGCACATTCTTCCATTATATACAAATATTAAAAACCTAAACCAATGAACACGGGGCGTGGCCAATTTTGACCCCAGGGCTAAAGTTCGAACAATCTTAATAGTGGTCCAATAAACAATGCTTCATACCAAATATCTAAGGCCTTCGCCTTTTGGTTTCGGAGTAGAAGATTTTTTAAGTTTTCATCATATACATATATATAAGGAAACCCATGACCGCCCGGGTGGGGCCATTTTTTGACCCCAGGGCCAAAGATTGAACAATATTGGTACAAGTCAACTAGATAATATATCATGCCAAATATCTAAGCTATTGTCACTACTTGATTTTACGTGCGTATCTATATATGTATATTTGTTATTAATTGTTGTATGTGGCCCATATTGAAAATTGGTATGTTCACTAAATATGTTATCCAGTTTAAATTAAGACGTTACTTGTCTTTGTGAGTTCGGAGAAGATTTTTGAAGTTTTCATTATAAACATATAGAGAAAACCCATGACCCCCCGGGGCGGGGCCAATTTTGACCCCAAGGCCATAATTTGAACAATCTTTGTAAAGGTCCACTAGACAATGAATCATGCCAAATATCTAAGCTCTAGTCCAAGTAAGTTCAGAGGAGAAGATTTTTGAAATTTTAACTATAAACATATAGAGAATACCCATGACACCCCGGGGCGGGACCAATTTTGACCCCAGGGCCATAAATTGAACAAACTTTGTAGAGGTCCACTAGACGATGAATCATGCCAAATATCTAAGCTCTAGTCCAAGTAAGTTAAGAGGAGAAGATTTTTGAACTTTTAACTATAAACATATCAAGTATACCCATGACCCCCCGGGGTGGGGCCAATTTTGACCCCAAGGCCATAATTTGAACAATCTTTGTAGAGTTCCACTAGACGATGAATCATGCCAAATATCTAAGCTCTAGCCCAAGTAAGTTCAAAGGAGAAGATTTTTGAAGTTTTCACTATAAACATATAGAGAATACCCATGACCCCCCGGGGCAGGGCCAATTTTGACCCCAAGGCCATAATTTGAACAATCTCTGTAAAGGTCCACTAGACGATGATTCATGCCAAATATCTAAGCTCTAGTCCAAGTAAGTTCAGAGGAGAAGATTTTTGAAGTTTTAACTATAAACATAAAGAGAATACCCATGACCCCCCGGGGCGGGGCCAATTTTGACCCCAGGGCCATAATTTGAACAAACTTTGTAGAGGTCCACTAGACGATGAATCATGAAAAATATCTAAGCTCTAGGCCAATTAAGTTCAGAGGAGAAGATTTTTGAAGTTTTAACTATAAACATATAGAGAATACCCATGACACCCCGGGGCGGGGCCAATTTTGACCCCAGGGCCATAATTTGAACAAACTTTGTAGAGGTCCACTAGACGATGAATCATACCAAATATCTAAGCTCTAGTCCAAGTAAGTTAAGAGGAGAAGATTTTTGAACTTTTAACTATAAACATATCAAGTATACCCATGACCCCCCGGGGTGGGGCCAATTTTGACCCCAAGGCCATAATTTGAACAATCTTTGTAGAGCTCCACTAGACGTTGAATCATGCCAAATATCTAAGCTCTAGCCCAAGTAAGTTCAAAGGAGAAGATTTTTGAAGTTTTCACTATAAACATATAGAGAATACCCATGACCCCCTGGGGCAGGGCCAATTTTGACCCCAAGGCCATAATTTGAACAATCTCTGTAAAGGTCCACCAGACGATGAATCATACCAAATATCTAAGCTCTAGTCCAAGTAAGTTCAGAGGAGAAGATTTTTGAAGTTTTAACTATAAACATATAGAGAATACCCATGACCCCCCGGGGCGGGGCCAATTTTGACCCCAGGGCCATAATTTGAACAAACTTTGTAGAGGTCCACTAGACCATGAATCATGACAAATATCTAAGCTCTAGGCCAATTAAGTTCAAAGGAGAAGATTTTTGAAGTTTTCACTATAAACATATAGAGAATACCCATGACCCCCTGGGGCGGGGCCAATTTTGACCCAAGGGCCATAATTTGAACAATCTTGGTAGAGGACCATTTGGTGATCCTACCTACCATATATCAACGGCCTAAGCCTTGTGTATTGGGAGAAGAAGATTTTTAAAGTTTTTCCTTTTGGTTGCCATGGCATGGAATTGAATTCTTTGAACAACTTTGATAGAAGACCACCCAAGGAACATCCCTATGAAGTTTTATTAATATTGGCCCAGCGGTTAAGGAGGAGATGTCTTTTAAGTAAATTGTTGACGGACGACGCACGACGGACGCCGGACAAAAGGCAATCACAAAAGCTCACCTTGTCACAAAGTGACAGGTGAGCTAAAAAAGAGCTGCCTCTGTATGCACCCGAAGAGTTGTTCGGAATGGTCAGTATGTATGATTTGCTGGTATGTGACAATTGCTCCTTAAGTGCTTATTATATTTTGAAAGTTAATATAAACAGATGAATTCTTGAAAATGCTAGTCAATTTACAAAATACCCAACCACAACACTGTTCTGAAATGGTCTTAAAAACGTTTGTTTAGGTTAACATCCCCAAAATTATAAGGCAGGTAAGGTAGAGATGTTATTCAAAAAAATGCTCTATCTTGTGATTGTTGTCATTTCTCGCAAACATCACTATTTCTAGCCAGTGTCACTTATATAAAACTGTTGTTACGGAGCTATATAATGTCAAAAGTTAATGAGAGTTAATGTTTAAAAGAAATACTAATGTTGGCCCAGTTATCTAAAAGCTAACTTGTCTACATGTTGTGTCTTTTTTTCTTTTACAGAAAGATTCCATGAAAAACAAAAGTTTAATTTGACATTTTGTTTATTTTTGAGAACTTCACCAAAATAATCATCACATACAAATCAATATACATGTATGAAGTTCAACTTTCAAAGTATCCTATGTGCTTTTGATATACCCTATTTTCAAAGGGTTTTGGTCAAGTTCCATCCACTTTAATATAAAATCAAACTTTTTTTAAATACTTAAAATGCGTTATCATGTCGCAGGTAACACGACTTATAAAGATGAAGAGAACAAATATACACACAAATTTACATGATTGCGAGTACATATTTTGCTTCTAGTACCCAAGTATTTCTCAAGAAGTGACCATATTTTTTACCGTATGTGACAAACTTGATCTCCCTTAACATTTCATCAAGGTGAACATTCTCACTAAGTTTAAACATATGTAATCTTACAAAGCAATATCAAGGTTTGATTCTATAATGTTTTAAAAATAAAATCAAGTGACTTCCATTCAGTCCACATGTGACCTAGTTTCAAACAAGACAACAATGAGACCATTGTCATTAAGTTTCATGAATATTGGAGCACACAGTAAACCTCTAGAAATGTCTCTTATTAAACCTAGATTCTTGCTCGCTGTACAATTCCCTTCTTGGTTAAGGAGATAACTGTTCAAGGTGGCTAAAGATTTGTCGAGGATAGTGCTTCTCCATAACAGCCCTTCTACCCATACGAAAAAATTGTTGGTCAAGTGACACATGAAGATCAGTTTCTTCAGCGACTCTGTATGGATAGGTCTTTTTTCTTTCACTGCGTTTACTGGGGAATATTGCCATCCTCTTCTATTGTTCCATGCACGGTTTAGTCTGCATACAAAACAAGAAATGTTTCATTTACAGAATAAGAATTGACCACATCACACACACACACAGGCACAATTATCTAGAAGTAAAATAGTTATCGAAATAAATATTTCCACTTATAACCAGACTTAAAGGTGCACTCTCACAGATATACAAATTTTACATTTTTATTTTTTTTGTCTTGCAAAGAGCACATTTTTGCGAGAATATCTGGAAACCAATAATATAAGATTGCTGACAAAAAAATCAGATGGCAGTTTTTCATATTTCCGTTCGAAAAATAATGTTAAATGCATAAACATCACTTTCTTTAACTTAAATATAAAAATCTGCTCGTTCCAAGACAAAAAAAATAAAAGTTGTCAAAACGTTCAATCTGTGGGAGTGCAGCTTTTAAGCCTGAAAATGTGATCAGATCATTTCAATTTCATGAATAATGATGCAGTTATTTTATGAAATGCTTATTCTTGTTTCCTGTATAAATAGCCTGAATTCCCTGATTTTTAATATAATAATATAAAAAAGGGTATAACTTCAAACTTCTACTAATATAAGATGTGAAAAGAGTCAAAGCTTGCTGTACATTAAATTTATTTACCTGTATACTAGATAGTATGCATCTTTGATGGAAGGTGGTTGTCAAGGACAATCACTCTGAGGGCTTTAAGGGTACTAAAGTGTTTTTTTATTGTTAAGCCATGGTGAATTCCTCTCCTCTTGGCTCAATGGCCCATGACTTTACTCATAATATTGAATCGGGGGAGGCCACTCATGCTCATCCGTCAAATGATGGAGAAGAACAGCTGAGATGCCCTTAAAATAAATAGCATTTCATTTTATTTTCATTTATCTACTTATATCATCAATAAATGTTATATGTTAATTATCAATATTATAAATACTTAATCAATATACCAACATATACTTCCAAGCTCAAATCACTGCATTTTCATGACACAAATATCAGGCCTTATTTGATAACTAGAAATGTGTCCATAGGACACGGATGCCCCCACTTCGATTTTTTGTCACAGAAAATAAGCCATAATGATTATTCAGGATAATCTGCACATATAGGATAAGTTGAGTTGAGTTGGGTTTTACGGCATCGCAAGACTATATAGGTTATATGGCGCCATTCAGGCAGGAAAAAACTTGTTGGATCCACATTGGACACATACTTTTCAAGAATTAGATTGGAAACATATATTTTTGAAGTATTTTTGGCAAAAAAGGGCCGTAACTCCTAAATGACTAAAGCGATTTCCATGACTATCGAACTTGATCAAGATATTATGGTCACAAACATGTGTTTAAAGTTTGGTGAGGATTGGACAAACAGTTTTCAAGAATTAGATTGGAAACATATATTTTTGAAGTATTTTTGGCAAAAAAGGGCCGTAACTCCTAAATGACTAAAGCGATTTCCATGACTATCGAACTTGATCAAGATATTATGGTCACAAACATGTGTTTAAAGTTTGGTGAGGATTGGACAAACGGTTTTCAAGAATTAGATCGGAAACAATCTTCGGGACGTACGTACGTACAGACAGACAGACAGACAGACGTACGTACGGACAAGGGCAACCCTATATGCCGCCACTTTGTGGGGGCATAAAAAGGATATCAACCTCTTTTCTACCTTTTCATGATTTTTAAAGCTGCATTCTCACCTATGGACTGTGTAAACATATTTTATTTCAATTTATGTTTTGGAATTCATTAGCCACTTTTTAAGCTTATATCATGAAACCAGTGATATAAGATATGCTGACAAAAGAGGTGAGTGCAGTTATTCATACTTACTTTCAAAAAGTATGATGTTTTTTGCCTAAAAGCCTTTCTAACACTTATGAATAGAAAATGAGATTTTGGAGTTGATAAAACGCTGCCTTTGATTTTCTATATTTGAAAAGTTCGAATGATATTTTTTATATTTGCAAAAAAACTGTACTTACAGTACACTTGGCATGTTCAAGCCAGGTTAAAATCTGTGACATCACCAGCCTCCTGACATCGGAGTCTTGAAGCGTGATGTGAAAAGATACTGAAACCCAAAATACCGTAAATTTTTATTAACTATTATTATATTATGTTTATATAGAAATTTCAGCAAATCATTTATCTTATAATAATTAAACCCTTGGTACATGTATTTTGTAGAGTTCATATACAAAACATAAATATAAAAAGAAAAGAAATATAATTTTTTGCATTATTTTTTTGCATAAAAGATGGATGGACTACCTTTAACATGTTAACTAGTATCACATATGTACCAATTTCTATTTAAAGCCAGGTTTTTGTATTATTGATATAAAAATGATAAAATATTTTTTTCAAATGCCATTTCAATCATGAGCAGGATCAAAACAATCATTGAAATTAGACTTTTTGATGAAGAAGCCCTGATTCGTATACTTTAGCTTTGAATCAAATTTCAAACAAGCCCTACTATAAAAAATCAGAATTTGGGTAAGACCCGAGGCATTTTACCAGTGCAGGGCTTACTGGATTGTGTTAATTTCGACCATTTGTCAAAAGGAATGGATTTTCTTAACAAATGAATGCTTTATCACAGCTTATTGAAGGGCTGTATTTACACATTTGGGGGTTGGGCTCAGGTCCTTCAGTTAGTCCAAAAAGACATCAAATGCAATTTTTTGGTAATGAAAATATTTCAAAACAAATTACATATATTGAAATGCCAATAAATGTGCTGTATACAATTGTTCTTTTCAATTGAATTGCAGTTGCTATTGGATTTAGCTTGACTTTTTCAAGTTTTTGACGATATCTCTAACTTGCATATGATGCCAACTACCGGTATTTTGCCCTTTTAACATTTGACTTAGAAATTCTGGATTTTGCATGTAATCTTATTTTACAGTGATCCAGGCATGTTTTGCCAAAGCCTGCCAAAGGCGGATCCAGTAATTGACACAAGATTGGAGTCACTCAGTGGTTGTAACCTTTCAACGTGTGTCCCCCCCCCCAGAACTGAATAATTCTGGTCAGCAATGATGGCAAACGGCCAGGTTCACCCCCTAGGAAATGTACATAATATCTAGTCCAAAGTGGTACATTTTGGGCAATTTATTTCTTTTTAATCCTATATAAAAATATGCCACCTGAATGACTTTCAACGAGTCTTTTGACCATTTTTATTACTTAAGCGTACAGGGAAAAGATAAGAAATGTCAAAACAATAAAAAAGTATGCCTGATTGCTTATTAGTGTACCAGTACCATTGAAATAGGCAGTAAACAAGGAAGTTATGGGGTTAGGTGTGGGGTGTGCCCCCCATATTGAATGCAAGTGCTGAAATCCTTAATGCTTATGTACCAGTCATTTGTAACCACAGCCCTGTAGGTCCGGGGAATAGCAGGGACTGTGACTTTCGTTCCAGCCTACCCCTGGTAAAATCCCGGCCCTGCCGGGACGACCAGTTGGTAAAATCCCCGCACCCCAGGGACCCTAGGTAAGGTCCATTCCCCACAATTTTTTGCGAACATAAAACCACCCCATTTACGCGGTACTGCGGGGCCACCTGGAAGGTAAAAGCACGCCCCATTTCCCCAGTATACCCCCGGACCTTGGGGGGGGGGGCGTGGTTACAACTTACTGGCTCTGACAGCTCTTGTTTGTTTTCGAAATTATTTTGGATTTTGAATAGGAACTTTCACTAACATTTTGGCGAATAAGTACATCCGTTCTCCAAGGAAATGGGGTATGTGCACCCGCCCGAAAGTGTGTCGAAAGATAGCCCTACTGACTGTTAATAAATAAACTATCAATGTTTTTCAAACATCAGGTAAAATGTTAAAGATAAAACACAAACCTATCGTGATGTTTCGTTTCCACGCCCTCCATTTTCCCACTCCATTTGAAGCTTTGAATGCTATCCTTTTCTTTCAATCAATGCCTAAATAAACCATCGACGTCAATATCTTTCCTACATTTTTCATTTACCGTCGCTTTCTGATCGATTTTGGCAATCTCTGTCTGCCTCTGTTTCTCTTTTCATTTTCATCTGTCCATCTTTGTTTTGATTTGCTGACCTCATTGATTATTCATAACTGTCACGTGCTTGTGCTCCGTTTACTTTCGTAGGCTTTCGGAACTGCTCGGAATAACTCCGAGTAGGCCATAGCGGATTTTTTGGTAACCACCAAAAAATAAATATGGTCTGAAAATCGTGTTAATATCAGGCCATCGGAGTGGAATCTAGAGACGAAATTTCGCACAACGCTAAAATAAGGATGCCTTTTCACGACAGTTGTGTTATTTTTGTGTTTTATAACCAAAATTCTCGCTGAACGTACAACTTTATGTAAAAAGGGTAACACAATTAAAATGTTGCTTTTGTGGATTTAAGAAAGCGTTTTGATTTTGTAGATAGATATAAGTTATATTCATGTTTATTTAGACAAAACAATATAGGAAGGTTTTTAGACGATATTCAAGCAATTTATACTGATGTTAAAATGTGTATTAGATGTAACGAAGGCGTTCCTGAGGCATTATATAAGTGTTCCATATTAAGTTGCAGATGATGTTGCGCTATTGTCGGATACAGTTATCGGTCTGCAAAGGCAATTCAATTCCATTTACTCATTCTGTTCTGATAATAAAATGCAAGTAAATATTAATAAGGCAAAAACATTGGTATTGAAAAGAGGTGGGCAGTTATCTCGAAAGGAAAGGTTGAACTATAATAATGAAGCCACAGAGGTAGTATCAGGGTTTACATATGTGAAAATATATTTTAGGAGTACATTGTCATTGTTTAAAATGTCTGAAAGCTCTGCCCTAAAAGCTAAGAAAGCGTTTTATTGCCTGCTTAAAGGTATTGATTCTTTATCTTTTATTAACTGCAATGTGTTTTTTTGAAATGTTTGATACAAAAATATCACCGATTATGCTATATGGTGCTAGGGTATGACTCTGGTTTTGAAAATGTGCACGTGAATGCTGGTAAAAGGTTTTTTAATATAATATTTAAAGCATGCAATGATGCGGTTTGGGATGATCTACGGATTTTTTCTTTACATATTTATGCTTCTAAACGATGTCCTAAATATTGTTTTGAAATTTTAAAACTTCCTCATTATAGATATGCTAAGTTGTGTTATGATATGTTGAAATTGTATGATAGTTTAAGTTATGAAAACTGGGTTAGTATATTACGCATACAATTGTATATAAACGGTTATATTTGGGAATACCAGTATGTAGAAAACGAATGTGCTTTTCTTGCTGAGTATGTTACGATAATAAGGAATCAGCATCTTCAAACATGGAAACAAACTGTGTATGAAATATGAAACTTGCATGTAAATCGTGTTTAAGTGTAAATAAATATGAGAACTAAATTCCTGTGAACAAGTTTCGAAGATGTATGGCTAATTTTAGATGCTCTTGGCAGACATTCTGGAATTGCTAAAGAATTAAGATTTTGTTTATTTTGTAAAATTCCTGTAGAGGATGAATATCATTTTGTTATCAAATGCCCATTGTATAAGGTTACACTAGAAGTTTATATACCGCCAAAATATTAATCTAGTCATATTGTTTTTAAATTCTGTTTGCTAATTGCATCTGAAAATAAAATAATTATAAGGAAATTGTCCATACACTTGTTTTATGCTGATAGAGTTAGACAAACCATTCCGAATAGCAACTTGCAAGTATTGACGTATATTGTGGTACTTCTTAAATCAAAATTTGGTAATTTTGTTTGATACATCTTTGCCTTATGTATCAACACTCTCGTTGTTTGTAATTGAGTGTATGCATATGTGTCAATGGGCTAGAACAAATGTTTTAACTTGAACTTAATACTATCTCACATAACTGTTGATAGTTATAACTAAATGTAGGTATACATATCACGTATTCTTCCTTTGAGCGGTGATTGTAGATTATTGTTGTTTGAAATAAAGAATTATGAGTTTTGCAGAATTTCGGATTGGCAAATTTAACCCGAGCGATTTTTATAAGTATAATTGAAAATAAAGGTTCCACCCGCGGTTCTTGCAGTGGCTTTGAAAAATACAAAGCCATATGCTGGCCCTGTCGCAGCGCCGACTCGTTACATAGAGCGTTTAGACATTCCTTAACATGTGCTTAATTGTTGGCATTTCTCTAGCCACGAACAATATCATACCAAACCGGATATAAAGGACGTACTATGTCACCAGAGGAAGGCAAACTAACAGAACATTTCAAGCATCAAATCATTTCTGCTAATACTTGCAGCCCTGCCAAAGTTGATGTCGTGACACTGGCAAAACCGGAACTTAAAATACATGCACTTCTCGAAAAACTAATATAAAACTGTTCCTTCGAATATTCAAAAAGTTGTTTAGACGAGAGGCACTAAAACTATTAAAGACTCCCTTTCTCATACAATTGGATGTTTGCGTTACTTTGAAGATATGAAAATTTATCTCTATATCTGTGCTCATTATTTCGTCATTAAACATTTTAGAAGTCAATTCTTTCAACAGTTTGATTACTTGTTATAGACGAGGTGAAACTGTAAGACTTAAAACGATTTAATAACAGTGTAAAAGGTATCTGGGCTATATTATCCACTCATTTGGGTCATATCGTTTTATCTGTCAATCATGGCAATGTCAAGTGCGCCAAATTGTACGCGAACGTAACGTAACGTAACGGTAATGGTTTTGTCATCTTGGCAATCCCTTTTTTGATGTATATAAAACAGTGATATATCATATTGAGTAAGTAAACTAGTAGACACCAGAAAGCATATAAAGGATAATTGCTTACCTTCTGCTATTTCGAAGAATCTCAGTTTCTTCTTGCAGCCTCTGTTTTTCATGATCTAAGTTTTGAATTTCATCTTCAGCGGTTGCTAACTTCTGCAATGTACGAAGCAATAGTGCATTTGTTTTTACAAACTGTTCCTTAAAATCCTTATCTTTCTTTTCTGCTCCTTCCATTTCCATTTTCTAATAACATTTGTCTGTCATATCAGTTCGTATATATATTTTTCACATAAAATCTAGAATAAGGAGGTAAAGCCACGTTATAATCAAAACTTTATCTCAAATCGTCACTGTGCTTAAATTTATAGCATACCATTTAATGAATGGCAAGCGATTTCAAGGGCTATCCAAATATCATAAATCAAGATAAGAGATGTGCACATGTAAAAGGGTAGAGACCACTTATTCAAGCGCCGCAAATTAAACATAAATAACCTACAGATATAGTTCATCAGATATTTTACACCAAGAAGGCCACAGTTTTACGCAAATAAAATATCACTTATATTAGTCTGTAGTAATTTTTCATATGTCAATACAGTGAAATAGTGTGATTGTCGGTAGCATTACGAATTGGCACGCTATTACTAGGATTATATTTGAAGTTTTTCAGGTTTTTGTTACCACAAACATAAATATGTTTGTTAAAATGAAATAAATAATTAACGATGTGACCTTTATGGATACGTTTTCTGCTCAAGTCTATATTAATAGTCAACAATAACTATGATTAGCTTCATCAACTTATTTATTATATTTCTGACCATGATAAACATGTAGCATACAACACGGTATATAATATATCCAGTACGTTTAAAGTGACACTCTTATTCAAAATCAATACATACGCATGTATAACAAACATAAAATATGAATGATAAACCTTACTACTTCTTAAATAAAGCATTCATGGAATTTATTTATTACTGATAAAAAATCGTAACTGTGTTTTTCATAGCTGTAAACGCAAACATATTAAATAATTGGTGAGTGCTAAAAGATGTACTGCAATGTACTATCGTCTCATAAGGTAGAAATATCGTGTTTTCTTTACCTTTCGTTCAAATTTAACTCATTACACTTAATATCAACCTACATTTATTCATCCTTTTTGATATACATTTGTATTTAAACAATGATATTAATTGTCGTAAAACTTATTTGGGAGTAACACTGCATCTTTAAAGCAGTGTTTTTGTACAACATAAAAAAGTTCACTGTATGTCTATGACATCATCGAAAACTCTCATGTCGATAAAATCTAGTAATCAGTTATTTGAAAAAAAAAATACTTTCAAAGAAAAACTATGCACTCAAGAGCAAAACCAATACTAGTTTTATCATCTCGCTTTGCGACTGATATAAAACATGTTTGAGTATTAGCATCCGCTTGTGGTGATTTTTGTTTTGTTTCTTATTAAAATTCACAACACGTTTCTTAAGCGAACTCCTAAAGGTATAATTCAAGTCAATCGTTTCGAAGGGAACTGTCAGATAATAATATCTTTCTTTAAAGAAACAAATGAATATTTTCCTTGCGATAGGTCAGCATACGCTCTTAGTTGTTCAAAGACAAAACAAATAACGAGTTTGGGTGATACGTAATGAAATAAACGTATTCTCAAGAGTTGCATTTACTATATAAATATATGTTTGTTAGCATACTAATGCTCACTTTGAGATTTCATGATTGGTCGTTGTCGGTATATTGTCGCCGTCGTTTTTTTTCAAAAGTAGAAGATTGATTGTTTGGATACATGTATAATCATGATTGACTCATATAACTGTATGTCCATGCAATGTGAGTCATTCAGAGTAAAAATATCCCAAAACATGTACACTATATGTACATTGTGTTAAACAAAACATGTCCTCATTCTAAAGCCATGTATTCTGAACAATCTTTCTAAAACATTGTCAAAATGTATGTCATCCAGTTATATACATTCTGAGATGTCAATCCTATGGAAAGTAATACATATTCAAAATAGGAAAAACGACTGTGTCGGTTTAATACAGACTGTTTATATTTCTATTAGCAAGAATTACGTAAGTCATAAAGTAAAACAAATGCACCTAAGCTGCCGACGTCATCGAAGTACAAAGCAATGTACTACTTCCAACACAAAGCACTTAACACTAAGGTCTTGTTGTTTTTATATTCGGATGATAAAATGTTATAATTTGTCCTATCAACCATGCCTTTTGTATTTCTGGTTATTGCTCTTTTTTAAAGAAAAACATGCTTGTTATTTTGTCACCAGGAAGTGAATTTAAGTCAGTGCTTTTCACTTTATTTTGAATATTTCTTTATTATTGTATCACTAGAACGCGACAAGAAGTTGTTGGGATGGATAGTCTTTAACATTTTGACACAAACATGTATTAATATTGTTCAAATACCATTTGCTAATATTCACACAAATTTCAATCAATCAGATATAAAATATTAGGAAAATATTATATCATTTATTATTGAAAAAAAACAATGCTTATTCAGACTTAATAAAAACGAAATTTTAAAACGTTTAACTAGTTGGCATCAACCCTCCATGCTTATAAAATTTATAAAAAAAAGTCTTAGTTTGTCGGAAGTGGCGCACATATCGGTGATTATTTCAAAAGAGATATTTTTGATAACTACAATTAATGACGTCAGAGAATCGATTCAATAATTATATGATAACCGAAAGTTATACTTGCTTGCGAGAACAACATTGTAATCTTTTAACTTTTAAATATGTTCAATACTCAGAGTGTATTCCAGAGAAACTAATTCAACTTTCTTTCTGCGTTTAGTTAAAATTCATTGCTACCTTCAGCGACGAACACAACTTTATTTTCTGTCTGCCTTAATGGTTATAATATGTATATTGTCAATTTACGATTGATGTTTATGTAATCTATCTTCCCGTGATACTTGGGGATTGTGGACACTATGTATTGCTAATACTTATAACTTTGTCTGAAGGGTACAACAAACATTTGAAACGTTTTTATTATTGGAACAGAACACGGCAACATTTATATCGTTTTTAACATTTCATATTACATACAATACTTGTCATTGTTAAGTCATATAATTGATTCAAAAGAAAATTGAAATAAAATAAAAAATCCACACAAATGATTTGAAAAGGGAAAATAGTTCATTGTTCAATAATAAAACACTTGTGAATCCTATATAAATCATGTTGGATTGTTTTATGATGTGTTCGTATCGCATTACTTAAACGAAGGAAAACATAACGAATAGAATCGTGCAGTAAATATTGTACTTGAGGATGAGGTTATCTAGTAATAACATGTCTGTCTCTCCCCGATGTTTTACGTTTTGAAAGCAATTAGCTCTCATGTTCTAAATCCAATGACAATTTTTCATCCAAATGTACTATCGAGTTCGGTTTATTTTCCTTCCTTTAATTCTTGTTTCTCAAATGTTCATGTTTATCTATAAAAATATGATTTGTTCATCCTTTATGTTAAATGTACGTTCTTATTCAACGCAAATACATACTCGGTTTAACGATTGTGCGAAATTTTAATAAAATGGTGACTCTCTCCACGTATTGTCGAAATCGGAATGTTTTCCTCTAGTAACACATGTAAAGTTGGCCACCCCACTTCCTCTTCTTACAATAAAATCCTTTTTGTTTATTGTTGGAAAGTTTGCATACGTATGGTCTCCGTTCATTGTCAATTTCCGAAGCCATCCCCTGCTTGTAGATAGCGTGTATACGTGGCCATTTACGAGGCATGGGCAAGTGTATGGCATTAAAATTGTGACTTTCCTGTTGACAAATTCATCCGGCTGGATAATTGTTACGTTTAGATTTGATCCATCGTCGGTAAAAAAATACGTCTTCAAGATAAACATCAAGCTCTGTAAGTATAGTAAAAAAAACTTACTAATTTGTTTTAAATGACTCACTTTAAAATATATATAAAAAAACAACTACAATTGCCTTACACACTTGAAAAGGCTGACAAATTACCAGCATAATATTCCATGCCGTATTATTTATGTTATCATTTGCCTAAAATCTTAAAAAGGTTTTGGTAATAAAACATGTATTCTGATAACACACTACAAATATATATGAGCTTATAAACATAATACCGTATCACGTGTTACCAAACAGTTTTCAGCAAGCTGAACGTTGTTTCTAATTGTAACATTCTGTGAACGGACATTCTTCTAATGGGCTTCTCTCTGTAGTTTCACTTGCTGTGTTTTGATTCCCTCCCGACCTACTTTCTGTTTTTGTCGGATTGTTACGCAATATATTTCTGATATGTTGCAAAAGACCCTCCTAGAATAAAACCAAGATGTATTTGTTCAATTGATATTTACATATCAGACATTTGCAATAAAACTGTATACGTAACCCAAGCAACCAGAAACTTACAATTACTTACATTTCAAACACGGAAAGATTAACTCCAGACAATATAAACACATACAAAAATTACATAGAATAATACATCATAACTTATTTAAAGAAAACGTTTGGTTTCAAATAATTCTGCAACTTAAACACAGGATATATTGTCGATGCCGGGAACACACCAATATTGTTCATACCGATATTTTAGTATGTTGTCTTGTAACGTCGTGTACCTCTCATTGAATGTATGTATATAAGACATTGTATTTTGTAGCTTCGAAAGGGTCATAGATGGTTGCTGTATGTGCGTTTGCCTCTAGTTTCCATTTTAGCATTAATGCTTTATCATATATATAATTAGACCGTTGTTTCCTTGCTGTAGATCAGTTCCACGCAGAATATTCGACTAGATATAGGAGTTAGAAGTTAAACTTTTATTTATTTGATTCACTTATATCAGGCGGATCGAGTTCTTTGTAGGTTGTCCATGTTCTGTTAATGTAGCAACATTTGTAATAAGAAGGATGCGTTTTGGTCACAATATTGTTTCTGTAACACAACTCCTCGGATCTATCTATGACCTTATTTTCACAACATTCTTCGGCGTTTAGATTGAAAGCTGTATCTAAAACAATTCAATTGATTAAATGCGATGTTAAAATAGATACTATAGTTGTTTGATTAGTGTTTATCAGTTTATCAAGGCATAACATTTTCATAGCGTCCGTTAACACAGCCGATATATGTAACTTCTGAATGGCATATGTAATTTTTGCTATGGACCCTAACTTTTACGCAATGTTCACAATCTACCATAGATTATAGGTCATTTTACAACCGACCCTAAATTGTTGATCGTGTTTAGTCCCGAACTTTGATTGTATGTCATTTAAAGTACCGACGCTAAAATTGTGCTCGCTTTTACTGCCGAATCCAAATTTTAAGTTATTTTTTCATACCGACTCTAATTTCTTTGTCGTTTTTACAACAGACTCTACAGTTTGCTTTTACTATTCATCCTGTGCGTTTTGTCCAGGAACTTTCTTCCATGTTTTCGTTTTAAGTTCTTATTCCCAGCATGCTTAAATGTACATGAACAAGTTCGATGATTAAGTGTGAGACCAAATTATCTAGAAATTAATGTAAAGGTTAGTGGCGATTTAAACCAAAGTGTATAAACAAATAATCCATTTCATTGTTTGAATTCCAGACAAGTTTCAAGACTTCTTTCAATTTCGAAAACAAAATACAGTGACCAGAAAATAAGTACGTACTATTCATAGGAGAAATACTAAGGCTTTGATTGATTGACTTTCCTAATCTCATTTTTTATTGATACAGTTTTGTTGATGTGTGTGTTGTCTTTTGAGGTGTTTATACGATCGCGTCTTTCGGTCAGTTTCGTTTCGAAGTTTAATGTGCCCCTCTTAACAGGGTTTATGTTTGAGTATTTAACTATCTGGCATGACTCCGTAGTTTTCATTGTATTGTTGCGATTTGAAAAAGTTTTAAACCGACCAGTTGTGAAAATTACCAATGTTGAAGTGAATTTATGTATGCCATCAATAAAATATTTCATATTTAGATATCGTAAATATGTGATACTTACGTCCGTTACAACAACATGTTTCACTGTTATGAAGTGTTTTTACAGCATATTTGGCTTGTGTAGTTATACATCACTTTCCCACAACATTCCATCGTATTCAATTTGTTTTTTTCTGAGCGTTTGACGTGATTGACGATACCGTCGCAGTTGTTTATGTCATTAAATGAAAGTGAACAATCACTGACATGTATCAACACGATATATCGGTTACTTTCCTTTGCTAAACATAGCGACAATCGTTAATAGATTGATATAATCGGTATTCGCTGATCTTGGACTTAAAAAATCGGCTTTCGATTATATTAGCTGATTGTTTGGTCCATATCGATAAGCTTTCCGACAAATTAATCGACCGACATTTGTCTACCTAACGGTCGTTTTTTTTTCTCAAACATATAATTACGATACAAGTTACAAGGAGTGAAGATGTTTTGGAAGTTAAATTGATGCCTAAACATAAGCGGTTTATTTTCGTATCAACCTAAACTGACATTTTCACCATGCTCAAGTGTTATTGGACACAAACGTTAGCTATGTATGTGCTATATTCATTTTTCAAGTATAAAAAGATAAGTTCCTGACACGAATGGCATTATTAGGAGTTTTCTCTGATATTTAAGCAATTATTATAAAAAGCAGAATCTACCTCTATAAACTGAAATGTTATTCCGCTAGATAAAAACAATTGTTAGGAGTTGAACTTTGTTCTCTTTCATACCTATTGTTTTACAGGATGACAGTCAAGAGAGTGTAAAATACATAATGCATTCGTCTTGTATCCAGTCTGTAGCAATGGCTTGATTTTTTTTTATATAAATGGGGCAAAAACGTCGTAGCCTTCAACAAATAACTGTGAACATAATTCAATACATCGTACATCTGTGTTTTATATCTGTTGATATATAGCCACCTGTCACCGTAACATAAACGCATGTTTGCATCTACGTGGCGCTCTCTCGTTTTCCAATAGGGACTGTATTCATGCAGTTCATGTTTTATATCTATCTTAACCATTACATTCATAAATCATTCTAAGACAGCATACATTTACCTAAATCTCAATTTGTAATTTATTCCAGTTCATTTAAAACAGTATTTCTGAAGAACGTTAAAATATAAATATTCATGGTATGTCTATGACATTAGCGAAAAAACCATGTCGATAAAATCTAGAAATCAGTAATTTGAATAAAAAATACTTTCAGAGTATAACTCTGCTTTCAAAAACAAAACCAATTCTACTGTTATTATCTCACTTTGCGACAGAAAACTACCATGGATGATTGTTTGCAACCGCTTACTGTGAACTTAGTTTTGTTCCTCCTTGAAAATCACAATACATTTCTTGCGCGAATTCCATTGCAAGTAAGTAATTTCCAAGGGAACTGACAAATAATAACACCGTTCTTTTAAGAAAGAGTTGAAAATCTTTCCATTTATTGGGTCAGAATGTGCTCTTAGATTTTAAAGACAATACAAAATAGTGTGAGTAGTAATGGAAACAACGTATTCTCAAGGGTTACATTAGTTTTATAATAGATAGATATTTGTTAGAACACTGAAGCTCACTGGGCTATCATGATCAGTCGTAGTCCGTTTATTGTCGCAGACTAGTTCTTGTTTCAAAATTAAAATATTCAATAGCTATTGGACACATGTAGAATGATTGGCTCGAATAATTGCATGTCCATGCAATATGGGTCATT
This sequence comes from Mya arenaria, assembly GCF_026914265.1. Taxonomy (NCBI): domain Eukaryota; kingdom Metazoa; phylum Mollusca; class Bivalvia; order Myida; family Myidae; genus Mya; species Mya arenaria. The sequence continues at coordinate 15,760,717 of NC_069130.1, read as the reverse complement.
CAGAGTCTTCTACGTAAATTGTTTTAAACCAAACATGGCCTTATCTTAATGCCATGTTTTCCTACCAAATGTTCTCAAATTTTGCTAAAATGTATGTCATCTAGTTATATATATTATGCGATGGAAATCCTTATGGAAAGCAATACATATTCAAAATAGGAAAAACGGCACCTCCTGTTTAATTGAAGTGAATTATTTTATTTGCAAGTCTCTTTTTAGTCATAAAATAAAAATAATGTTCCTCAGCTGTCATCGAAGGTCAAAGCAATGTACTACTGCCACCTCAAAGCACTTAACACTAAGGTCCAGTTGGACTTTTTGTATTCGGATGTCAAAATGTTGGATGTTGTCCAATCAACAATGCCTTGTGTCTTTCTGCTTATTACTCTCTTATTTTGTTTGTAATTGTAATTTTGTAACCAGGAAGTGAATTTATGAAAAATGTTTCACTAGGAGACAAGAAGTTGTTGAATTATCTTTAACAATTCGACACATATAATATTGTCGAAAGATCATTTGCTTATATGTAAACGAATTTTCAACTAATTGTAGATAAAATGTTCGTTGCCAAAATTTTCTGAACTCCTTTTGAAACACATCATTTTGCAAGGGATGCGTGTTTTATAATTAAATAGAATTACAAATATTTAAAAAGAAATGAAATTTTAAAACGCTAAAATATTCGGTCTTCCCCACCCACGCTTTATTGTGAAAGCTATTAACAAGTCGTAGTTTGCCATAAGTGGCACACTTTGTTTGTCGTTTAAAAAAAATATATATTAATGATAACTACAATAAAAATAATTCAATGACGTCAGTACAATAATCATGAGATAACCAATATTTATGTTTGCTTGCAAGATCAACACTGTAATAGTTTTAAAATATGCTCCGTGTTCAAAGAGTTTTCAAGAGAAACTAACTCAACTTTCTTTCTGCGATTAGTTAAACATTTTGGTACCTTCAGCGGCGAACACAATACTTCATTTTCCGTCTGACTTAATGGTAATAGTATGCATAATTTCAATGTACGATTGTTGTTTATTTAATAAATATCTCCATGATACTTAGGCATTGTGGACAGTATGCATTGTTGATACTGATAACAATGTCTGAAGAGTACAACAAACATTTCAATATATGTTTTTATTATTGAGTCATATTGAGATACAGATAAAGAAATATATAAACAGAACAAAGTAGTTCCACTGTGTGATTACAGAACACGGCAAAATTATTTTCGTTTTAAACATTTTATATTATATACAAAACATAGGTATACATGATTGTATCAATATTTGTCATTTGATAAGTCATACAATTAATTCATAAGACAATTAAAATAAAACAAATATCCACACAACTTATTTGAAAAGTGAAAATAATTCATTTATCCATTAAGTAATGAAACTTTTTTAAATCATGTATAAATCATGCTCCATGGATTGTTCAATGATGTGTTGGTATCACATTATATAAACAAAGGCAAACATATCATACAGTGAAGATTGTATTTCAGGATAACGTGATCTAGTATCAACATATCCGTTTCTCCCAGGCGTAAGAAAGCAACTAGCTCTCGTGTTCTAAATCGACGGTCAATTATTCATTCAAATGTAATATTGTGTTCGGATAAATTTCCTTCGTTTAATTCCTTATTCTCAAATGTTCATGTTTATTCATAGAAAACATGGTAGATTCATCATTTATGCTACATGTACGTTATCATTCAACGTGAATTGCATACCCGATTTATCAACTGTGTGAAATTTTAATGAAATGGTATCCCTCTCCATGAATTGTAGAAATCGGAATGTTTTCCTCTAATTACACATGTAAAGTTGGCCACCCCACTTCCTCTTCTTACAATAAAATCCTTTTTAGTTATTGTTGGAAATTTTGCAAACGTATGGTCTCCGTCCATTGTCAATTTTCGAACCCATCCCCTGCTTGTAAATAGCGTGTATACATAGCCACTTTCGAGGCATGGGCAAGTGTATGGCATAACAATTGTGACTTTCCTGTTGACAAATTCATCCGGCTGGATTATTGTTACGTTAAGAGTTGATCCATTATCGATCAAAATTACGTCTTCCAGATAAACGTCAAGCTCTGTAAGTATAGTAAAAGAACTTTGAAATATTTTTCACTTACTCATTTGTTTTAAATGACTCGATTTAAAATATAAAACTAAACTAAACTTCACTTGGTTTACAAACTTGAAAAGGCAAAAAATACCAGCATAATATTTCATGCCTCATTATCTATGTAATCCTTTAACTAAAATCTAAAAGAAGTTTAGGTTATAAAACATGTATTCTGATAACGCACTACAGATACTGTGAGCTAATACACCTAATGTCATATTACGTGTTACCAAACAGTTTTCTGCAAGCTGAACGTTGTTTCCCATTGTAACATTCCGTGAACGGACATTCTTCTAATGGGCTTCTCTCTGTAGTTTCACTTGCTGTTATCTGATTCCCTACCGGCCTTCTTCCTGTTTTTGTCGGATTGTTACGCAATATCTTTCTTATATGTTGCAAAAGACACTCCTAGAATAAAAGCAAGATGTATTTATTAAATTGATATTTAGATATCAGACTTTTGCAATACAACAGTATTCGTTACCCCAGCAACCAGAAACTTACTATTACTAACATTTCAAACATGGAAAGATTAACTCCAGACAGCTTAAACACATACAAAAATTACATAGAATAATATATCATTAACTTATTTAAAGAAAACGTTTGGTTTCAAATAATTCTGCAACTTAAACACAGGGAGCCATTGTCGATGCCGGGAACACACCAGGAGTGTTGATACCGATATTTTAGTATGTTGTTTTGTAACGTTGTGTACCTCTCATTGAATGTATATAAGACATTATATTTTGTAGCTTCGAAGAGATCATAGATGGTTGCTTTAAATCAGTTCCACGCAGAATATTCGACTAGATATAGAAGTTAGTAGTTAAAAATTTACTTCAAACTTTGAATTATTTTATTCACTTACATCAGGCGGATCGAGTTCTTTGTAGGTTGTCCATGTTCTGTTAATGTAGCAGCATTCGTAATGAGAAGGATGCGTTTTGGTCACAATATTGTTTCTGCAACACAACTTCTCGGATCTATCTATGACCTTATTTTCACAACATTCTTCGGCCTTTAGAATGTAAGGTGTATCTAAAATAATTCAAATGCGATATCAAAATAGATACTCTGTTTGTTTGATAAGTGTTGATCAGTTTAACAAGGCCTAACATTTTCATAGCTTCCGCTAACACAGCCGATATATGTAACTTCCAAACCGCATATGTACGTTTTCCTATTGACCCTAACTTTTAGATGTTCACACCCTACCATATATTATCAGTCGTTTTACAACCGACCCTGAATTGTTGATCGTTTTTAGTACCGAAGTTTGATTGTAGATCGTTTATAGTACCGATGCTAAAAGTTTGCTCGTTTTTACTGTCAAATCCAATTTTAAGTTATTTTTACTACCGACTCTACTTTCTTTGTCGTTTTTACGACCGACCCAACAGTTCGCTTTTACTCTTCATTCTGTGCGTTTTGTCCAGGAATTTTCTTCCTTTTTTTGTTTTAAGTTCTTATTCCCAGCATGTTAAAATGTACATGAACCAGTTCGATGATTACGTTTGAGACGAAATAAATCCATAAATAAATGTCAAGGTCAGTGGCGATTTAAACCAACGTGTATTAACAAAAAGTCCATTTCATAATTTTTGAATTGTTTGAATTCCAGACACATTTCAAGACTTCTTTCTATTTTGGTCAAAACAATACAGTGACCAGGAAAAACACACTGAGGCTTTGCTTGATTCACCGGCCTTATCTCATTTTTTATTGATACAGATTTGTTTGATGTGTGTGTCTTTTGAGGTGAATGTACGTTCGCGTCTTTCGGTCAGTGTCGTTTGGAAGTTTAATTTGTCCCTCTTAACAGGGTTTATGTTTGAGTGTTTAACTATCTGGCATGACACTGTAAATTCATTGTATTGTTGCGATTAGTTTTAAAAATAATCAATGCTGAAGTGAATTAATGTATGCCATCAATAAATTATTTCATAAATTATATTCGTAAATATGTGATACCTACGTCCGTTACAACAACCAGTATCACCGTTGTGAATAGTGTTGTTGCAGCATATTTGGCTTGTGTAGTTATACATTTTTGTCCCACAACATTCCATAGTATTGCAATTACTCTTTTCTGGGCGTTTGACGTGATTGACGATGTCGTCGCAGCAGTTTATGTCATAAAATGGATCTTGCGTTGTAATAAAAGCTGAAATAAGGACGTTAGCTAAACATTACATATACATAGAATGGAATATTAAACAAAACATTTCTTAAGACAAAAATGTTGACAAGATATACGAGTGATATATAAGCAGATGAGACTGAATATATCTAAAAGAATGATTAAACGTTTTGCCGTTAAATCGTTAAAATGTGAACTTCTTGAATAAGACAAAATAAATGGACAAAATCTAATTAAAATTTAACGTTGCAAATTAAAAAAACCATGAACACCAAAACCATGTGGTTCAAAATATAACTGAGTTCAGCCAAAAATAAATTGTAAAAAATGATCTTACGATACGCTCGTTAATGAAATATTCCTATTGAAATCATACGGAATATTCATACCACTTAAAAGGTAATTTTTGTGTTCGGAAGAACACTAAGAACATATTTGCTATTAACAATTAAATATGCGACACTTTTTTTAAAATAAAAATGTTGAAAAAAGGATTTATGTATGTCATTTCTATTCACACATTCAACGTAAAGCCGTATATAACGTACAATAGGATACCTTTGTTTAATATTGTGGTGAATATAGTTTTAAGGTTTGCTTTGGTTTGCAGTATATCTAGAACGTTCCACTATATCCCCCCTCTCCCCACACACCTTTAAGTAGTATATATCACTTTCGGAGTATATATATGAATATATTTGACCCAAAATCCTCGAATTAACATTTATGCGGAAGGACCATCAAGCCCTCATATCACACGTATACTTTATATATATATATATTTTGTTATTTGGAGGATGAAGAGCACGTCCGAAGTTTTGCCCCTCAGAAGCCCAAACCACGCGTCATCCCCTGCGTTTAGTAATGCTTACCGTTCCCACACGTTTGGATGCCTTTTTGGACAACAACGTTTGTGCCATTGGTTAAGCGTAAAAGTTGCATTTGATTTGAATTGAATACCCCATCATCGTGACAGAAATATGGACCTGGTTCTGGTTTAGCAATCAACAGACCTGAAATAGAAAATAAGAATAATAATAAGTGTTAAATTCCAAACATTAACAAGGAAATACTGCACTATTGCTTGTTATTGCTATTTGGATAAAATCGTGATCCAACCATACTTTGAAAATATTACAATGGAATTTAGAGGAACTACGAAGATCTTGTGAAGAGTTGTAAGTAAAGACCTAACATACACTTTATGAGAGAGGCAAAAACAAAAAACAGCTACAAAAACATAAAAAAAATGCCAGTTATACATCAAAACATAAGTAAAAATGAATGGTCTTGCAACTGACTTTAAATGATCAAATATTTGTATTTCGCTTGTGATATTATGTATTATAGCCTACCGGTTTGCGAGCAGCAAGCATAGCTGTTTGGGTCATATTCTGTTTTTTGTCCATTTGGTCCTCTGCATTGAAGTAATCGATGTCTTCCCGCATTTCTATCCACCAGTTTCGTTCCATGGCACACCTGAGCCGTACCAACCATGCGATTGACCACAACACCATTGCAGCACTTTTGGAGTTTGCGCGTGTACAACCGTTCCTTATGACCATGACAGCATCCTTTTATGTTATAGAAAAACTAAACGTTTTAAGTAAGCCTGAATTTATGTCGTTATACTTAACAGTTTAACGGGATCAGCCCAAAAAGTATTCTTAAGTTATCTTTTATATCCAAAACGAAAAATACTTTATTAAATTTAGCATTTGTTTCTTTGAAATGCACGTTGATGCTGCTTTGATAGCCTGGAAACCCTTATTATATATTAAAAAGGGTTGAATGGACAGCATAACATAGTACTATTAGCCATTGAAGTTGATGTATGTAGTCGCGCTCTCTTTTTTTAGTGCGAAGAATACCCAATTCATTATATATTTTCGTCATTCAGACTGCAATAAGAAAGTGTTACAAGGTATCTGAAGAAAAAGGTGATTTTACTGTCATAGTAACCCTTTGTATGAAACTGGCCAAAACAACAGAAAAAGTCCTTCGTATATTCCATTTCCACACCTTTTCTGAATTCCAGTCGACTGCCACAGGCAACCATTAGCGTTTTGTCGAAAACCTTGTCTGATAAAAAAAAAACATTTATCAAAGGTAGAACTCATGTTATATCTATAGTTTAAATACTATTATCATCGACGTCGTCGCTGTAGCAATAACGACCATCAACACTACCACAACCATCATAATAATAATAATAATAATAATAATAATAATAATAATAATAATAATAATAATAATAATAATAATAGATCAACAAAAACGACAACAACAAATGCTACGACGAATTTTTTTGGTTAATAACGGAAATACAAATATTAACCCTAACCTTGAAAACATCCCAACTCGTGTCCGTCTTTGAACCTTCCGTGAGGTAGCTTTCCGCAGCAGATTTCAGTATTGGTATTTATTTGTGCTTCACCACAAACTTGAAATAGGAAATGAGATAATTATGACAATTTGAGCATGTTTTACATGTGCATTTAGTCCTTAAATTCCTAACAAAAGATCTGTGGAAACTAAACAATGTTAAATGATTTTCAATCAGTCTGTTTCAAGTTATTTAAAATTTCTTTTACTGTACAACAAATCAAATAATTAAAATGTGCTCACCCATTTCCGTTCTTGCCGCTACATTGCATGTTACAATTATCCTGAAATTCAAACCCAACTCATTCACCCTTATCAAAGAACATTCTGAATGCTTTGTTTAATTTGATTGTGTATGTTGAAGGCCAATTTAACAATGGGGTAATCGAAGACGTGTCAACCTTGGTAATGCAGTTGTATCAGTGGAGTATCAAAGACTGCAACATTTGCAAATTTGATCTTCTTAACCTACATTTAAATTTAAATTTGTGTCGCATGTTATGTTTATACTGGATTATGTGCAGTTTTTAAAGATAATTAAGTATTGCTTATTTTCTTTAAGTTATAATGACTTCTTAGTGACAGGATTTAAACGATATGTTTGAGTTACATAATGAAAAGATGAAACCCGTTTAAAATAGTTACAAGTAAGTAACCGTTATTGTTATAATATGCAGTATTTTTGGTTTTGAAAATCAAAACAGAACGCAATCGATGTTTAAACTGATAGCTACATCTTTCTGAATAACAAAGATATAATTGCTGTAACAGTCGGGCTGCATGCCGGGAAAACCCGTCCTAATTTGAAAATTATACGATGAAATTGTAAAAGGATTCTGTAAAAAGGCATTAAGTGTTAATAGTGTAACCATTTGCTTTTCTGGGAAGGCGCAGTATAAGTAAAGAGGTAACAGTTCTATTCCAGAAGCTTCATCATGTATAGGAAATAACATGGACTTGCTCATTTGCTTGATTGTTTAATTGCACCCTGATCCAATACCAACGCGAAATAGACAAACAAAAGTGACACATGACATTATTATATTCAACGTTAATGCTGAATATGGTAGTTTATCTATTATACATATGATCTGCTCAATCGAAACAACTTGTCACAATACGAAAAGGACAACGAATGAGCCTTTCAAAGCAACACTGCATTTTGAACTGACAAGGCAATATCTAGAAATTGTAAAAATACTAAAATTAGCCCACACGAATACTCCTGAATTTATTAATTTCTCTTTAGATCCATTTTCACTGTTCTCTTATAGAACATTTTATTTGGATCAATTAACACATAATGGCCGGTTTTATCTTGTATGCTATTCTTGGCATTTGTTCTTTGCAACTTTTAAATGGATAAGCATAGAACGCCAAGTACATCAATTTAAACAAAATCTTGATAAAGCTTATCTAAATATATCTTATAGTTTTGGTGCATTTAAAAACAAAATATGTTCGATTTGATTGCTTTGATATTAACGAAAACATGGAAACAGTAGAATTGTTTTTTAGAACTATAAGTAGCCTGTATTTGGTATAAAGAGCTCAGATGTTCTACAAAATTCACATTTTTTACTTACAAAAGTGCAGTTCGAAGCATCTCCGATTAGTGATATTGCTGGAATTCCTATAAGAAAACATGTCGTATTTGAACTCTCACCCGGTATTTAAATTATAATCTGTTTATCATTTATCGATTTTCCGTGCAGTTTTATCAAGTTTGATATTTTTTCAGGTGGTGCACAATTATGCCAGTCTTTTCTACTGATTTTATCACAATGATGCAATAACAATATATGAGTATAATTTGCTGCGCTTAAAAGTGATCTTTAATTAAAAGCAGGACTTCGGTGTAAAGTTACCTTATATTACCGAAGTACGTTATTCCTGAGAATTTTGCAGGTGATGTTGAGCTTTTTCCACGAGTTTTTCCCCGGAATTAGAAATTTCACACATTTGCTTTGATATAAAATTACTGATCTGTTTAGAGGCAATTTAATGGCAGTTTCTTTCTATTTGTTATGGCGGTATGTATCAGAATGTTAAATGCAGGATCGTGCATCAAGCTTTGGCTAAACCGAACGAAGTTTCTTATTTATGCTAGCTAAAAGGGGATATTTAATATGACAATTATCGGCTATTTTTATCCAATTCCTCGTCGAGTTTCGAAAGACAATTTGAGGTGTTTTGCATTCGATAAAAGGGGATATTTATGACTAATATCAGCTATCATAACTTTATAATTATGTAACATCGACTCTTGGGTTACTGTGCCATCATAACGATACGGAGTTCATCTGATACGTTTTGATTGCCTTGTATGTATTGAAGTAATCTTAGCGCAAATTGATTTTTCAGTCTTTAATTTGATAAACAAGTATAAAGGGGAGTATACCGTTCATTAAACGTTTAACATTTTATTTGCCCATCAGTGTAAAGATCTCAGTTGTTTTTTACTAAACACAGCATGCTTTCCACAAAGTAATTCGATATATATATAAACATGTTTCGTAAGAAATAATTTCTTGACTGGTTAGTGAGAACACATGTAAACAATTAATGTTAGCGCTCGAGGGTTTACGAGCATTTCAGACAACATTCCGAAATGGTAGTCGGTAGCGCTCGAGGGTTTACGAGCATTACTGACAACATTCAGAAATGGCAGTCGGTAGCGCTCGAGGGTTTATATATATATATATATATATATATATATATATATATATATATATATATATATATATATATATATATATATATATATATATATTTAGATATAGTCGGTAATAGTACATACTGTCGTGTATCGGGTTAAACATTTGTAATAAGTTGTTCTTTTTTCCTGCGTTATTTTGTCAACTCTAGCACTTAATATGAAGAAGAATACTAATTTGTTTTTTAATACATTTAAAGATGCATTCGACACTGGCTCCTTTTCAAGATCATTGAGTGGACATTACAATGGCAAGACAGTATCACCTCAAAGACGTCCCAACATTTATCATGATATCTATTTTGAAATACATGGTTTTGAAACTATACACCTTGATAGGTTTATGTACGCATATAGATCAAAATCGAGTAATCGCTTAAAAATAAGATAAAATACCCTTAAAATTCCCTACTGCTCCAGTATGTGCTACACGTATCCTGAAGTACAGCCGAACTCATTCATCCTTTTCATAAAACATGCTGGATAGTCGGCTTAACATTATTCTGTATGTTGAAGGCCAATTCAACAATGGAATATTTAACGTCAACCTTTGTCTTACAATTGTTTAAATGAGTATCAAATAATGCAAGATTTGCAGATTTGATCTGGGTATATGACATTTATATTTGATCGCGTTTGACCTAAAGTGTCGCCTGCTGTGTGATACATACATGCTTATGGGTGATAGATAGTCTTCATGGATAACACGGTCATGTTGATTTTTTCAAGTTGTAATATCATTGTAGTGCAAGGATTAACACAATGTTTTTATAATAATTGCGAATATGTAAAAGTTAAAACCTGTGAAAAAAAGACTACACTTTAAACTTCAAACGGAATACTGGGCAGTAATTTCAGTCTTGAAAATCCAAAAGAAACACTGTCTTAATTTATTTCACAGCTACATGTAGCTGTTTTGCCGGGATATTATAGTCATAACAATCGGAAAGCATGCACGAAATACCCGTAGTTTGAATGGTAATGCATTTGTAATGAAAATTCTGTAAACGGGCAATACGTGTCCATATTGTTTTTATTTTACTTGTTGTTAACGCTGTTGTTGTGAATGTCTTTGATGTCTCTTATATAAAGATAAATAGTTGCAATTAATAAATGCTTTGTTCTGAGAATTTAGATATAGCATTTTAATTTGCATAACATATCGTGGATTTTATCATTGTCAAGTAAGGTCGGACTTTTGAATCCGTCTCATGGAATGCCCATAGTTGTCAGCATTTTGATCATAATTATTATGACCTGCTTTTATAATGTTATGCAATTTACAAATGCTCTGTTCTAAGTATTTAAATATAGAATTTGATGTGCTTGACATATTGTGGTTTTAGACAAACATGATGGCAGTTTGATTCTATATGTTAAGCGGTCTGTATAAGACTAGTAAATGCATCATAGTGCAGCTACATTTATTTAGCATGAATTACAATAAGGTATCTTTGAAACTTTGAAAAAAATAAGGGGATATTCAAATTAAATTATGTCTGTTATTTTTATCAAATTACTATGTCCAGCTTCGTATGCCAACCTGAGGTTTGATAATTTAAAGTCGGTAAAGGGGAATATTCAGAATGACGAGTGACAGCCATTCTTATCAAATTTCATGTCAGTTTCGAAAGATCATTCGCTGATTTTAAATTTATAATCTGTAAAGGGTATGTTTATGATTAATGTTAGCTGTAATCATTTAATAAGTGCTAACCAAGAACAGTTGGTTTTGATGTACCCTGCCAACAGATCGATACTGTGTTAATCTGAAAGTTCTGATTTGTCTTGTATTTATAAAAGCTCTCTTAAAAGTTTACTTCGATTGATTGTCATGCTTTAATTTGATAAGTAACTGTGTATTAAGATGATTATACTGTTCAATACCGATATTTTATTCGTCCATCAAAAATTAAAATTGTCAATATATAGATTCGAGAAAAAACTTGCAGTATTGCTAACGAATGACTCTGTTATATCTAGTGAATCAGATCATATTTTTTGTTATTAATGTAGTCTATTTGGTTTTTCGTTGTATATTAACTATCAGGCTCCAGTTTCAATACAATATATTTCTCAATCTTAACTCATCTTTATATAAATGGTATATATAATTATTCATTTCACTTGTTTTGAAAGTGTAATCGCTCCTATGTATTGTTTATAATTATCTTTAGTCATTAGTTCAAAGAAAAGTTCAACATTTATTGAACTTGGGTACAATTTTTTACTTCCTGAGTTATAACTCAGGAAGATTTTAAGATTTATAACTCTTTTCTTTTCAACAAATAGGTAATGATGCATTTCAACATATTACATAACGGAGTACACTGTTACAAAGTGTAAAACTTATTGTTCTATACTATAAGCCCATAATATTTCAAATCAGATGCAAATATGTAGTAAAATGATTTGATATTGAGATATGGATTTGACTTAAGTTCGTTATACATATGCATTTCAAAACGAGAGCTGGTGGCCTTTGAATCTATTTAAAAGTTACCTACGCCATGGAAAATGCATGACGTAACACAAAAATACACAAATCAAAGACCAAATAGGCCACATTCTACCAATGTTACAATTAAAGCTATGGTTTTTAATACTTACCTGAGATCGAAATAATTTATTCTTTATTAGTCGGTAATAGTCTTTGTCATATTTCCATTTCAGAAATAGAACTTGGCATTCCATCAAGCGTAAAACGTTTTATAAAGTTGTTATTTTTGTCGCGTTTTTCTCAGCTCCTGCACTGATTTTGAACAAGTAGTTGATTACTGTAAATGTATTTCTAAGCTTTCCAATGAATTTCATTTTGAAATAACCACATTTATATTACAATGTTCAGGCATGGTTGGAAATTCAGAATCGGTAGCATTAATGGTATGACATTTAGGTTATATTGTGACTGGAATAATTTAGTGAGCAAATTTGCATTGTGTCAGGTCCCTTTCCAAATAATTTGCCACTATGGATGAATGGGAGTAGGTCTATAAATAAAGACGACGGTTTAACGAACAAGAAGAAGACAAACTGCTACCGCGATGAGTTTTGGAAAGTTCTGTTTACAAGTAGTGAGCTTGCTTTGCATGCATTCCAAGGTTAGTTCCATAATTTTGGCGTTTACAATAACGCCAAAATGGAGATTTAAGTTGGTATGATATGAAATGATATGACAAAGACTTTTTCATCTCCTGAATGAAATTCCCAGCAATCACAATCACCATTATGACTCAATCGCTAATGATATAAACATGATTAAGCAATTAAAAACATAAAAGTTTAAGTCCGGACGACTGTATAAAGTATCAAAAAAGAGGAACCTACTCTCAAAACGTTGTTCAAAACAAAGGCATGAATAACCGCCTTTAAGAACAATTGGGTAGTAACAGTAATTATATGTTTTTTTGGGATATTCATGCAGTTGGCATGGTTGACACCTATTGACACAATGTTGACGTTTGTTATACTTCCCTATACAACAATCGTTAAAATATCATGTGCCGTTCATTAAGATGGAGTAATGGCCTGCAATGTGTTTATAATGTTGGAATGTTGCGGTAATTATTTTATGTGGAGGATGTTAATGTAACTTTCAAGCTCACATGTTAAAAGAGTGTCGCCGCAGACACCGTGAGGACCCTTCGGGAAAAAATGCATTAATGTGTCTTTACGGAAGGGTATTTGCAATAAGTATATTTAGACAGATTTAATCAATCATCATGATACAATGGTCTTACCGGATTCCGTCTTAAACATGCTTACAAATGAAAAAAATTCAAAATGTTGAATAATATTTAAATGGACAAAATAAAAATGTTTTTTAAGTTTACCTGGTAAAAAAGTGACTAGTCGCCTCTTTACACATTTAAGAAGCTTTATTTTGTGCACTGAGTTGGGTTTTTGAACGCTGTTGTGCAGATTTATCAGGGTTACAGTGTTATACAGAACATAAAGATAACAACCTATAACGATCTTTCTAAGCTTATGTTTGACAAATATGTAACAGTATTGTCAACAACAAGTGTAAATGGCATTATCAAAATTGCAACTTATTTATATCAAGTTTTTAAAAGACGAGAATAATACTCTTTTGCGTTGATAATATACCTAAATTAGGCTTTGATTAGTTCTAATGCTGATCGTATATAACTGCTGTCTGCTTACAGTTTAGAAGGCATACATTTCTCCATATTATTATGCAATACGTAGTTTGAACATTTCACCACAATGCTTCTTTGTTTAATGATAATGGCATTGTAAATTATGTATTTGCAAACTTAATATTGACTTGACTTGATAAACCATCCCACTTTCTGCGACCATTAAAACTTATTTGTTGCTTGTTGAATTGACACTTAAAGTAAACATAAACAACAATATACCAGTCTCCCCGTTCACTGAAAGTTTTTCAGTGCATCGCAACTTAACGGAGCATTATTAAACACTGCGGTTGAAATGAACCCCGACGTGTGGTAGTGGCTTGAAAATAAAAGTATCTTGAAACAAAATAATGAGTGTATGTAAACTACAGCACGAATGCTCTGTTTAAAGGCACAAGACTTAGTATTTGCGTTTACACAAATACATAATTAACAAGGCAACACACTGCGAACTGAGCACACGTGCATCAAAATGGATTGATAAGTTTGGGTTAACCGCATAGAAACTGTCAGCATTTCTTTTACAGACTCATTCTCGTTTTATAAGCTCAAACATCGAAACGTGTAAAAAGTGAACGAAAGGTTTGTTTTAATTAGATAAGCGCTTCTCCCACCTCAGATTAGTAGATCCAATAATTTAACCATGCTAGAAATTTTTATCTTGCCCACGGGCGAAGATAAAATGCCCGTATGGAACTTCTTTTTAACGGTCACAACATTGTAATTACCTCCCGTCTTGAAGACTGTCGTCTGTAGCATCATGGAAACCTTGTCTTGTGGCGATATTTCCTTTCAAATGTCACCATTAAACAGTTTTCACGCACCTTTCAAGAAATAATGCTTCACTCTCCTAAGAACTATTTAAAGACCGATTTGACTATTAACGTTATCTGAATCATTGCGCGCATATCCATGACAACCACGACTTACCGCATATCCATATGCAATTATTTTCACTAAGCACAAAAGAGTTCCAGCAAAAATACATTTTTTTCTGAATTTTGTTTTACTGAGGTGGGAGAAAAAGCATCTACCATAGCCGTTCGTGTAAGATAGGTTCATCCCGACCCTCGCGCAGGGGGTTTTGCGGAAACTTGGTAAGCCTCGTTTCCGCAAAACACCCTAAGCTCGGGTCGGAATGAACCTATCTTACACGAGCGGCCATGGAAGATACTTATATTCTACTGTTAATGATAATCTCCCTTCAAATATAGGAAGGTTATTGCACTAATTTTTTCATAACCTTATTATAATTTACTTTAAATGATAACCGATTTTATAGAAACTGACACGAACTACGGTTATACAAGACGAAGGAGGACGAACGATGCCTGCGTTTGAATTTTTGCAGCTGTCATCAGACATTTGATAATTATGGGAATCATAGAAAAGGTCAAAATGAGTGTTCAATTAGAAGAGCATGACGTACGATGGGTGATAACCGTCCCTGCAGTCTGGAACGATAACGATAAACAGCTCATGGTAGAGGCGGCTAGAATGGTAAACTCCTATCTCTAAAGTTCAATAGTACTTAATATAGTTGCTTTTCAAGCTTTTTCCATGCTCATTAATAGACCACGCCATTTTTTTTCATAAAGCTATAGTTATTATGATGTACTTGCTTAAACTTTATAACGTAATCTAACTCATGTAGGGTGTTTCTGTTTTTGTTGTTTTATTGTTGTGTTTTGTTGTTGTGTGTTGTTAAATGCTTATTTTAGGCTGGAACAAGCGACGATAAACTATCACTTGCATACGAACCAGAGGCTGTGGTTATTTTTTACAAACTGCGAATGTTTAATTATTATTAGCAACCATTGACATTTGTACAGCAAATTATGATTCTGGTATGAACTGTTTGAATGTGAAAAATTACTGACATGTTTTAACATGATACATCGGTTACTTTCCTTTGCTGAACGTAGCGAAAATCGTTTATTGATTTCCATAAATAGTTATCGCTGACCTCGGATGTAAATAATCGACTTTCGATTAAACTAGCTCATTGTTTGATCCATATCGACAAGCCATCCGATGGATCAACCGACCGACATTTGTCTACCTTACGGTCGTATTTCCTCTCTAACATATAATTACGATACAAGTTTGTTTTAAAGGTTTGATTGATGTCAAGACATAAGCGTCATATCATCATGTCAACCTAAACAGACATATTCACCATGCTGAAGCGTTATTGGACACGAGTCTTTGTGTGTATTTATAATATAACACTTTTTTAAGTTCTTGACCCCATTATTAAGAGTTACCTATGATGTTTGAGCACTTATTATAAAAAAAAATAAGAATGCACCCCTTTAAACTATGTTAAATCGGAATACATCATGCAAGAGATATTATGCTACATAAACCAACTATTATGTATTGTACATTGTTCTCGTTCAACACGTTGGCTTACAGGATGCACGTTAAAAGAGTGTAGACATTATGCATTCGTCTTGTCTCCAGTCTGAAACTAACACTTGAAACAATTTTATATAAAAATGGGGCAAACACGTCAAAGCTTTTAACAAGTCAGTGTGAACATATTTCAATGGATCGTAAATGTGTGTTTCATATCTATTGATCTTTAGCTACTTGTCACCTTAAAATAAACGAATGTTGGTGTCTTCATGGTGCTCTCTTGTTTTCCATTTTACAGGGACTGTACTCATACATTTCATGTTTTATTTCTATCTTCACCATCCATTTTATAATAATTCTAAGACAGCAAACAGTTATCTTAATCACAATTTGAAATTTATTCCAGTATATTTAAAACAGTTTTTTTCTGAAGAACGTTAAAAAAGAAAAGTGCACGGTATATCTAGTACATAAGCAAAAAAAAACATATCGATAAATCATAATAATCAGTAATTTTAACAAAAATACTATCAGAACAAAACTATGCAGTCAAGAGAAATAACAATACTAGTTTAATCATCTCACTTTGTGACTGATGAAAAACATCGTTGATTGTTTGCACCTGCCTGATGTGCTCTTTGTTTTGTTTCTTATTGAAGATCATAACACATTTCTTGAGCGAACTTCTAAAGTTACAATTCAATTCATTTAATTCCAAGGGAACTGTCAGATTAAAGCAGCGTGTTTTTAAAGCGACAGTCCGCAAAAGTAACCGTATTTCAAAAGTTTTTAATAAGTTCCACATTGTTTCAGACCGACTGAACCGCAATTATTTTTTTAAAAATCGCTTTAATAACTTAGATTTAACAAATTGAAAATTGCCGAAAGTTGCTATTTTTAGACGGCAAAAGAGAAAGTAGGTCTACGATTTTTCCGACTACTCTTGGGGGCGATACTATTTCCCGGTCCCGGTCTCATCCGGTCCCGGTCTCCTCCGGTCTCTGTTTTATAGTAGCTATCGGGCGTGATCAAAAAGGTGTTAATGACCGCGGGGGGTAATAGGATTACAAAAGATTACAGTTGATTAAAACATTAGATATTTGATGATAATTATGTCACTATTTATTTCAAATTTTATATCAATAAAACATAAAATAAATTAAGGCAAAGATAAAAACATGAAATATGCACATGTACTGAAATTAATGTCATGAATAACAAACACATTGAGTGTGTGTTTTTTCATATTCAATTCAGTTATAAGTATACTATTGATAATAGTAATACAAAAAATAACAATGCTTGACTACATGTAAATCAGATATGAGTCGGATATGCAAACATGGAATTTTTCAATTGTAATCATTTATGCTTAAAAAATTTTATGTCGGGGGGGGGAGGGGGGGGGGGTAAACATAAAAGGAAGAACAATAACATAACATAACATAATTTAAAAGGTGCAATTCTAAGTTACTTCATACTTTAGCCGTCCTCAATCTTTTATGCAAAAAACATGAGCATTTGTACTGCATCGCATCTTTCTCTACACCTTTAACACGAATTGCATAAATAGTGTATACCTATAACAAATTGCATAAAATAAGACATAATGTTTATATATTTTATACCATTTTGTTACATATAAAAACAAATAAGATTGTCAAAATCGTGTTATAAACATCAGCAACACAATCCGTTGCCTGGGGCCATAAGTTATGAACCGGGAATTATGAGACCGGATGAGACCGGATTTTACGAGGAGAGACCGGGAAATAGTATCGCCCTGCGCATGCGCAAGAACTTTGGAATCCCACTGTTTTTTTCTATTTATATAACCGTTAACTCTCGGGGGCCGATAGTTAAGAAGAGATATTGAAAATGACACGAAAAACTCATTTCTAGGTCGATTTGAACCAAATTTTTTTTTGGATTCGTCAGTCAGGAATGCTTATCAACACATAGATGAATTTTATTTATTTTTTCATGGCTAATTTGCCCGATTTGCGGACTGTCGCTTTAATAAACAATTGAAAATATTTCCTTTTTAATAACCTTTAGACAAGTCAGAATGCGCATTTAGTTGTTTAAAGACAACAAAAAAACCGCGTTCGTATGAGAAGTAATGAAATAAAACTATTGTCAAGAGTTGCAATAACATAAACATGATACTAGATAGTTGTTGAGCTATCCTGATCGGTCGTTGTCCGTCTATTTTCGCTAGACTTTCCCTTGTTACAAAGTACTAGGTTGATTCATTTTAATTCACTGTATGTCCATTCATTATGGTCATTTAGAGAACAAATATTTCTCTATGTGAATTGTTTCAAACATAACATGTTCTCATTCTAAAGCCATGTATTCTTTCCAACCTTTCTTAAACTTGCTCAAAATGAATGTCATCCAGTTATACACATTCTTCAATTGAGATCCATAAGGAAAGCAATACATATTCAAACAGGAAAAAGGGCACTCTCGGTTTATTTAAGACTGTGAATTGATATTATTACAAGAATTACTTTAGTCATATAATAAATGGAATGTAACTATACTGTCGTCGAAGGTCGGAGCAACGTATATCTGCTACCAAAAAGCACTAAACACTAAGGTCTAGTTGTAGTTATATGTATTGCATTGCAGATGTCAAAATGCTAGATGTTATCCAATCAATAATGCCTTGTTTACTTTCTGGTTAATTCTTTCTGTTCAAACAAAAAGTTTGTTTTTGTTTCCAGGAAGTGAATAAAGTCACTGTTTCTCACTTTGTTTTGAATGTGATTTATTATAAAAAATATATCACTAGGACACGACAAAAAGTTCTTGGATAATGTTAAACATTTTGATACAACTACATATTCATATTGTCGAAAAACCGTTTGGAAATATGTAAACGCAATTTCCATTAATGATAATCTGAGATAAAATGTTCGTTACGAAAAGTTTCTGAACTTCAGTATTGAACCACATCACTTTGCAATGGATGTGTGTTTTACTATTAAATAGGATTGCACATAAAAACTACATAAAAATGAAATTTTAAAACGCTTAAATATTTGGCTTTCCCCACCAACGCTTAATTGTGGAATGTCTAAATAAGTCGGTGTTTGCCGGAAGTTGCACATATTGGTGGTCATTTCAAACGAGAGATTGATAATAAATACAATTAATGACGTCATAGAATCAATTCAATACTTATGAGAAAACTAATATGTATGTTTGCTTGCGAAATCAGCATTGCCTGAGCGTCAAAATGTCTTCCTGGTTCAACAGAAACTAATTCAACTTTCTTTCTGGGTATAGTTAAAGTTTATTGCTACCATCAACGACGAAAACAACTTAGTAAATAGTCCCGAGATATGTAGGCAATGCGGACCAAATGAACCGTTGATAATGATAACAATGTCTGAACAGTACAACAAACATTTAAAAACATGTATTTATTATTGAGTCAAGTAGATACAGACATAGATAAACAGAACAAAGTTATACCACTGTGCGTTACAGAACACTGCAAATTTTATCTCAATTTAAACATTTCACATACTATACAAGACAAAGGTATAAATGCTTGTATCAGTAAGTGTTACGGATTCATAAAACGATTAAAATAAAACCACATATCCACACTAAAGACTTGAAAAGTGAAAATAATTCATTGATCAGTTAAATGATAAAACACTTATAAATCCTAAATAAATCATGTTCTTTGGACTGTTCAATGATGTATCACATGTTATGAACGAAGGCAAACATATCGAATGGAATCATGCAGTGACGATGGTACTTGAGGATGAGGTGATCTCGTAGTAACATGTCTGTCTCTCCCTGATGTTTGACGTTTCTTAAGCAAAAAGCTCTCATATTCTAAATCGAATGACAATTTTTCATTCAAATGTAATATTGTGTTCGGTTCATTTCCTTCCTTTAGTTCTTGTTTCTCAAATGTTCATGTTGATCCATAGCAACATGGTTTGTTCATCCTCTATGTTACATGTACGTTCTTATCCAACGTAAATGCATACCCAATTTAACGACTGTGTGAAATTTTAATGAAATGGTGACCCTCTCCATGAATTGAAGAAATCGGAATGTTTTCCTCTAATTACACATGTAAAGTTGGCCACCCCACTTCCTCTTCTTACAATAAAATCCTTTTTAGTTATTGTTGGAAATTTTGCAAACGTATGGTCTCCGTCCATTGTCAAGTTTCGAACCCATCCCCTGCTTGTAAATAGCGTGTATACATGGCCACTTTCGAGGCATGGGCAAGTGTATGGCACAAAAATTGTGACTTTCCTGTTGACAAATTCATCCGGCTGGATTATTGTTACGTTAAGATTTGATCCATCATCGATCAAATTTACGTATTCAAGATAAACATCAAGCTCTGTAAGTATAGTAAAAGCTCTTTGAAATATTTTTCACTTACTTATTTATTCTAAATGACTCAATTTAAAATATAACAATAACAAGGCAAACAAATTACCAGAATAATATTTCATGCTCATTATCTGGTATGTAATCATTTTAATAAAATTTTTGGGTTATAACACATACAAATTCTGATTACACAAAACAGATATTATGAGCTAATTAATCGCATATCGTACTACGTTTTACCAAATAGTTTTCTGCAAGCTGAACGTTGTTTTCCATTGTAACATTCTGTGAACGGACATTCTTCTAATGGACTTCCCTCTGTAGTTCCACTTGCTGTGTTTTGATTCCCTCCCGACCTACTTCCTGCTGTTGTCGGATTGTTGGGAAATGTATGTCTTATGTGTTTAAAAAGACACTCCTAGAATAAACGCAAGATTTATTCGTAAAAGTGATTGAATATTTATATATCAGACAATTGCAATATTACTGTATACGTAACTCCAATAACCAGACACTTACTATGACTTACATTTCAAACACTGAAAGATTAACGTCAGACAGCATAAACAAATTTCATAAGACATAGAATAATATGTCTTTTACTTATTTGAGGAAAATGTTTCGTTTTAATAATTTTGCGGCTTAAACGAAGGCAGTCATTGTCGATGCCCGAAAATACCAAAATTTGTTGAAACCGATATTTTAGTGTGTTGTCTTGTGACGTTGTGTATCTCTAATTCAATGTATATTATGTATGTTGTAGCTCTGAATAGGTCATACATGGTTGCTGTATGTTGAAGCTCTGAATAGGTCATAAATGATTGCTGTATATTGGCTTGTCTCTCGTTTCCATTTAAGCATTATTGCATTCAATATATAATTAGGCCGATTTATCCTTGCCGTTGATCAGATCCACACAAGTTATTCGACGAGATATCGGAATTTAATTTTAACTTCAAACTTCGATTAATTATATTCACTTACTTCAGGAGGATCAAGCTCGTTGTAGGTTGTCCATGCATGATTAATGTTGCAACATTCGTAATGAGAAGGATGCGTTTTCGTAACAATGTTGTTTCTGCAACACAATTCCTCGGCTCTATTGATGACCTTATTTGTACAACAGTCTTCGGCCTTCAGAATGTAAGGTGTATCTACAAGCATTCAACTTATTAAATGTGATGTTAAAATATATACTGTGGTTATCTATTTAGGGTATATCAGTTAAATAAGGCGTGACATTTTGATTGTTTTTGCTAACAAAGCCGATATATGTAAGTTTTGAACCTCATATGTACTTATTTTATATGGACTGTTAATTTGAATGTTACGTAGTGTTAACAACCGACCCTAGATTTAAGGTTGTTTTTACTTCCGACACTAAATTGTTGATCCTGTTTACCACCGAACTTTCATTGCAGCTTTTATACTACCGACACAAAAATTAAGGTCGCTTTTACTACTGATTTAAGATTCTAGATGCTTTTTTACTATAGACTTTTTGGGTTTTGGCAAGGAACATTCTTCCCTGTATTCGTTTATAGTTCTTATTCCAAGCATGTTAAACTATAAGATGTTGATGATAACGTGTGATAACAAAATATCTAGAAATATCCACCATCATCATCATCATCATCATCATCATCATCATCATCATCATCATCATCATCATCATCATCATCATAATCATCATCATCATCATCATCATCATCATCATCATCATCATCATCATCATCATCAACATCATCATAATCATCATCGATCAACAACAGCAACAACAACAACAACAACAACTACTACTACAACAACAACAAAAACAATATAAAAATGCTACCAAGAAATGTTTTTGGACAAGAACAGAAATAACAAATATTAACCCTTACCTTGAAAACATCCCAACTCGTGTCCGTCTATAAACTTTCCGTGAGGTAGCTTTCCGCAGCAGATTTCTATACTGGTATTTATTTGTGTTTCACCACAAACTTAAAATAGGAAATGAGTTAAATTAAGACAATTTAAGCATACTTTACATGAGCATTTAGTCTTTAAAATCCTAACAGAGCATATGTTGAAACGGAAAATTTTTAAATCACTGTCTGTCAGTTTTTTTCAAGTTATTATGAACTTTGTTCACTGTACAACACATAAAACAATCAAAATGTGCTCACCCATCGCCGTTCCTGCCGCTCCATTGCATGTTACAAGTATCCTGAAATCACAGAACATGCTGAATGTTTTGATTAAACTGATTCTGTATGTTGAAGGCTAATTTAACAATGGGGTATTCGACCTCGTGTCAAAATTGGTATTGCAATTCTATAGGTGGTAAGATTTGCAGATTTGACCTGGTTAATCTACATTTATATTTCAACTTGTTTATCTCAAGTGTCGCATGTTATGTTTATACTGGATTATGTGCAGTTCTTCAAGGATATAAGGTCATGCTTATTTTTCTAAAGTAATATTCACATCTAAATGACCGGATGTAAACACTATTATTTAGTTACATAACTAAAAGATGAAACCCGTTTATAAATAATTACAAGTAAATAAACAGCATACGTAGTAATAGGTAGTCTTTTTGGTTGTGAAAATCCAAATATTACACAATCGATATTTAAACTTATAGCTACATCTAAATGAATTACCAAGATATGATTGCTATCACAATCGGGTTGCATGCAGGGAAAACCAGTCATAATTTGAAATTAATACGATGAAATTGTAAAGGAATTTTGTAAAAGGGCATTGAGTGTTAAAAGTGTAACCATTTTCGTTTTGTACAGGCGAAGTATAAGTAAATGTAACAGTTATATACTAGAAGTGTGATTATGTATAGGAAATAACCGGGACTTGCCGAGTGGCTTGATTGTTAAATTGCACACTGATCCAATATTAACGCGAAATAGACAAACAAAAAGTGACACATGACGCAATTTGAGTTTAACGTTAAAGCTGTAACATGATGGTCTATCTATAATATGGATGATCATCTTAATCTAAACAAATTATGTCACAGGACAAAAAGGACAACAAATTAGCCTTCTAAATGAACGCAGCATTTTGAACTAAGAAGTTAATATCTAGAAATGGTATAAACACAAAAATTAGCCAACACAATTACTCCTGAACATATTGATTTCTTTTAAGATCCATTCCAACATTCTCTTTTCGAATACTTTTAATTGGATCAGTTTACGCATAATGGCCAGTTTAATATTGTATGCAATACTTGATATTGTACTTTACAACTTTTAAATGGATAAGCCTAGAATACCAAGTACATCAATTTAAACGACATCGTGTTATTGTTTTATTGAATTGAAAACAAAACACAACAATGTTTGATTTTACTGCTTTGAAATTAACAGAAACAAGGCAACAGTAGGATCGTGCCGTTTAGAACTTTAAGTAGCCTGTATTTTGTTAAAAGAGCTCAGATGTTTTTCAAATGTTAACACAATTTTTACTTACAAAAGTGCAGTTCGAAGCATCTCCGATTAATGATATTGACGGAATTCCTATAACAAAACATGCATCATTTGAACCCGGTGTTTAGATCATACTGTATTATATATGTGTTATGTATCAATTTTCCATGACATTTTATAACGTTTGAAAAATATTAAGGTGATGCATAATTATGTCAGTCGTTTCTACTGATTAAATGTCTATAAAGTCATTAAAACATATGAGTATTACTTGTTGCGCTTATAAGTGATCTTTAACTAGAACAACGAATTTGGTGTACAGTTACCTTTGTTTGCCGAGCTTCCTCCTATGATCATAAGCTTAGTTGTTTTTCCAGAATTAGAAATATCCTCCACACAGTTGCTTTAATTTGATAGAAACTAATCTATTGAGGGGTTCCTTGATGGCAGTTTTCTTCAAACTGTTTTAGCGGTCTTTTTCAGAATATCATGTGCAGGATCGTTCATTTAAATGTAACCAGCTTTGGATAAATGGTACGAGCTATCTACTTTATGCTAGGTAAAAGGGGAAATTTAATATGACAATTGTTGGCTATTTTTATCAAATTCAATGTTAAGTTTCGAAAGACCATTCGAGGGTTTTTGCATTCGGTAAAAGGGAATATTTATGACTAATGTCAGCTAATATTATATAATTATTGTGTTACATCGAATTTTGGTTTGCATGCAATGTGCCATCAGAACGATACGGAGTTCATCTGATACGTATTAATTGCCTTGTATGTATTGAAGTTATCTTAGCTCCAGTTGATCTCAAGTCTTTAATATGATTAGCAGGTATAAAGGGGTTTACACCGTTCATTAAAGCGTTTAGCATTTTATTTGCCCATCAGTGTGAAGATCTCAGTTGGTATTTACTAAACACAGCATGCTTTCAACAAACTAAATCGTAATATATAGACATATTTACTGAGAAATCGCACATTTATTTCTTGACTGGTCAATGAGAACACGCAAACACTGTATGTAAGCGTTCTAGGGTTTACGACCTTTCAGACATCATTCTGAAATGGCAGTCGGTTGCCTTTCGTTTATTTTTAGCAGTTACATTTCTTAAAGATAATGAGCGATAATTTTTGATGGATTTCAACATAATACGTAATTGACTGCCCTTTTACAAAGTGCAAGAAATTTAAAGGGTAAGATTTTGAATAAGTTTATGAAAATAAAGAGCAACACGAGTTGAGAATGAAACTGCTATTTGTCTTATTACAAATTAGTTTGGGATATCGAGGCCTGTGTTATAAAACAGCATCCTTGGTTATTGAATTTTTAAGATATTTTGAAAAAGTACAAGCTACATTTAACCCAATTTTAAAAATACAAAAACAGCAAACTAAGAAGGCCAAATGCTACCCTTACAACAATAAATAAATTGGAGTTTTAATTTGTTTTTGGTAAAAATAGAACTGAACATTCCGTATTGGGGTAAACATTCATATTAAGTTTTCAATTGTTCATGCGTCATTTGTTAAAAGGAAGAAGTACATCGCTCACTGGTGTTTTAATAAGCTCCCTTTGAAGATGATTGAATGGTCATTACAATGGCAAGACAGTATCGCCTCAAATGAATCTCAATATTTTCCATGATATCTCATTTTGAAAATTTTTCAATCATTTTGGTTAAAACAATACATCTTGATAAGTTGATGTACGTATACAGATCATTGTCGAGTAATCGTTTCAAAATCAGATTAAATACCCTTAATCTTCCCTGCCGCTCCAGTATGTGATACACGTATCCTAAAGTAAAACCGAACTCATTCATCCTTTTCATAAAGCATGCTGAATGCATTGTTTAAACTACTTCTGTTGCGTGTTGAAGGCCAATTCAACAATGAAATATTCAACGTCTTGTCAACCTTGGTTTTGCAATTGTATAAATGAGTATCAAATAATGCAACATTTGCAGATTGATTTAATCTGGTTATATGACATTTGTATTTAACCTGAAGTGTCGCCTGCTGTGTGATAATTACATGCTTAGGGGTGAATTTTATTCTTTATTGATAACACGGTCATGTTGATTTACACAATATGTTATAATAATTGTTAGATATTGGAAAGTTACAACCTGTGTAAAAATACTACACTTTAAATCAAAAACCTTATACTGGAATATTGATTTCAGTCTTGAATATCCAAAAGGAACACTTTCTTTATTTAATTTCACAGCTACTTGTAGCTTTTTTACCAGGATATTATAGTTATTACATCCGATAGCATGCCCGCATTATCCGTAGTTTGAATGGTTATTTTACTTGATGTTATTGTTGTTGTTTGTTGTTGATGTTTTTTGTATCTCTTTTAAATAATGATAAATAGTTGCAATTTCCAAATGCGTTGTTCTGAGAATCTAGATATAGCATTTCAATTTTCTTGACATATTGTCGTCTAGTGCAAAATATATGGCATTTGATGTGATAAAGTAAACTTTTCAGTGGTAAATTGAATAGGTTTAATGGCAGTTTCTTTCTATTTGCTTAGCCGTCTGTATCAGACTATCAAATACAGCATCGTGCAATTACATTTATACACCTTTGAATAACCATATTATTTTTATTTATAACCGTAATGGGGAATATTTAAATTGATTTAGGTCAGGTTTGATAATTCATAGCCGGTAAATAGGAATATTCAATATAACGATTGTCAGCTTTTGTTATCAAATTCCATGTCATTTTCGAAATACCATTCGCGGTGTTTAAATTATTATCTATGAAAGGGGATCTTTATGACACATTTTAGCTGCTATCATTTAATACGGTTTTAACAATAACATTTCGTTTGGATGTGCCCTGCCATCGGATCGATACAGAGTTCATCTGATAAGTTCTGATTTGTCTTGTGTTTATTGAGGTTATCTTTGCTTCGATTGATTGCCATGCTTTAATTTGATAGGTATGTATGTATTTAGGTGATTATATTGTTCAATATAAACATTGTACATCAGTTTGTCAGTTGATAACAACTAAACAAACGCAATTTCCACAAAGTAATTCGATATATGTTTACATAATAACTTAGAAATTGCACAAATTAATCTTTACTGGTAATTGATATATTTAAACTCTTGTTATTGAACAATGAGTACAAACATACGAAATTAGAAACGACTGACTTGACGTTTATGTGTTCAATTAATAAATTCGAGAAAAATGTTGCTCTAATGCTAACGAATTACCCTGTTTTATCTAGTAAATCAGATCATAGTTAGTTTTCATGTAGCCCATATGGTACTGCCATGTATATTAAATACCAGGCCCACGTTTCACCAAAATTTATTTTACTCATTTATCTATATACAGTATATTTTATGCATTTTTAATAGTATTAAAAGTTTAGTCTCTCCAATGTATTGGTAAGATCACATTGAATTCATGTTTATACTTTCGACTACTGAGCTTGCTTCTGTTGTTTTACATATAAACATAAGTTGGTAATAGTCTATGTTATATTTCCAAATATTATAAAGTTGTTCTTTTTTATCACGTTTTTTGAAGTCCAGCACTGATAACGAACAAGTAGGTGATCACTGTAAATGTATCTCCAAATTTTCCACTGAAGTTAATTTTTAAATAGGCGTATTTAAATTTCAATGTACGTATATAGAGAATATTCTATTATTTTTTTTCAACTGAGATAAAAACTCCCTTTATCCTTTTGCCGAACCTCTGACAAAGATATGTGTATCAAAGTATAATAACAACTCTTTAGTTTGTATGCATTTGAGAGATGATAACAAATAGCATGGGGGAATTTCGTTAGCTTTCAGAGTCATTGTGGCTGCACACAAATGAATCTCTATACTAAAGTTTATATGCAAGCTGAAACGTTTAGGTTGAATTAGGTTCATTAAGTATTGGCTTTACGGATATGTTTTCCCTTATTCCGCAGATAAAATGAAGTGGTGTTACCAACATGGCGGAATCAAAGTCGACATGTAAGGTACAGTTAAACGGAACGTTTAATTGGGTGAGCTTTTTTAACGTCTTCTCTCCTTTAATTCATGGTTTAAATTTCAGAATCTGTAGCATTGGTAGTATGACTGTCAAGAACGTTCATCGTTTATTGTTAATTGTGACCGCAACAATTTAATAAGCTTTTTGCATTTTGTGAGGTTTCTTTCCCAAAAATGTCACTATGGATGAATGGGAGTAGGTCTTTAAATGAAGACTACAGTCTAACGAAGAAGAAGAAGAAGACAAACTGCTTCTATGATGGGTTTTGGCAAGTTCTTTGTAGTTAGCTTACTTTGCATGTATTCCAAAGTTGGTACCATAATTTCGACGCTGATTATAAAGAACAACTGGGTAGAAACAGAAATACTCATGGCTTTTGCGATAGTCATGCAGTCGGCGTGGCTGACACCTGATGACACAATTTTGTCCTTTTATTATGTATATTAGTCAAGGGCATGAAGATAAGTCACAACACGCTCGGTTGCACTATTCTTATTCGATATGATTCGGCAATTTTGAAAATTAGTGAAATTTTTGAAACCATTCGGCCGTAACGCTATGGATTTTTTTAAGACGTTGTTTGCGATTCGTTTTAATTGTTTCGGGTTGTGTTTTCAATGTTGTTTCGTTAAAACGAGGGTATGCGTCCATATCGGGTTAATTAAAGTGTTAACTATATAATTTAGGGCATTAGTAGATTTCTCTTTTCCAATAGGTGAAACTAACCTATTATTAACCTTCGGAATTACCATTGAGGTATCCACTGCATACCTATTTATAAGTCAAACTTCCTGGGTTTTTTTTAAAATTCGATACAAAAGATCGAATTACTTTAATATTTACCAATATATATGTTCGCATTGACACAATGTACGTCTAGAATATTAATATTGACTGGACTGTAAACTCTTATTTATTTATAGCAAAGTGTTGTGCAATAAAACTCTGGGATTCCAACGTAGACATGTACTGACTAGTTCCTCTGCTGTTTCACTAATTATAGCTCATTTAAGTGATGATAGCGACGGAGACACATCAAAGCATTATCTACAATGTTAATAGCTGGGCAGGCTGTTGACAGCACGTCTCCATATTATGAGTTTTATTAATTAGCCTATCAGATAACAGGACTTTATCAGATTTAAAATCACGTTTACATTAACCTTTTAGCTACCAGAGATTACATCTGTTTGATTTGTATAAAAGCGATACAATGGGAGACATATTGTTTTAAGCAGGCGACAAATTTAAATGGTTTAAATCATGAGTAGACGACAGTATTATCAGCGAAGATTTAAATGCTTCAGTAAATGCCTGTTTGAATGCAAGAAAAGCGAAGATCAGATTGCATATTGTATTAACAAAATCAAAGTAATCATAAACACAATTCAATCTAAATAATCCTTAAATAGAATGAGTACATTTTCGTACAATATCACAAACTAAGATGAAATATGATCGAAACTCCAAGTTACCTTGTTTATTCGTTCTGAAGATCGCTCCAGTACACAAACCGCTCTCAGTTGCATGATGTGGGTGCTTTATGGTTCATTTTTATTGATGAAATACTTGCTTGTGAATATACAGCATTTATAAGTAAACACGTACATTACAAATTGACTTTTTAATTTAATACAAACAACATAACACATCTCCGGTAACTTCACTACAGTGATACACAACGTTTTGATAAAAACAGCTACAAACATTATTACATATCAAGAACTATTTGTAAAAATATTTTCTGGTAATTGAATGTCATATCTTGTCCTGTCGGTGAAGGCAATCTTCCAAGTCATTTGCAATGCCTTGCACAAATTACACTCCCGGTGACATGGTCCTTCTGATAAATGAATGAAGCGGCTGCCATCTCTTGAAAAGCCACAATTTTCTCTGCACACTCTCTTAGAACCTAGTGATATGATGTTGCAGCAAGTTCGTCACAAATGTTGTCTGACCGCATGAGAAGTTGAGTAAGCTCACTCTTTTAAGTATTAACTATCAATAGTAGATTAGTAGAGATCAATATTAAAAATATATTACAACAAAAAGATACCTATGGGTCCTGAAAACATCATAGTGAATGGCTTATGACAATCCCTGGTGGTTGTGATGCCAGGGACCTTCCTGCGGAGGCGGCGGCAGCGGTGGTGATGGTGGTAGTGGTAGTGTTGGCGACGGCGGTGGTGGTGGTGGTGGTGGAGGTGATGTTGATGGTGTTGACTGTGATGGTGATGTTGATGATGGTGACGGTGGCGACTGCATATACGCTTGACTGCTCAGCGAAAACGCTTGAATGGTGTCTCTATTGTTGCTTCTCCTGTGTCTTAATATAACATTTCTCCTCGAAAATGAACCTCTGGACACAGTGCAGAGAACATGCTGATCGGTCTCTGGTTAGCCAACAAAAGAGTCATAGTACTTGAAACAGGTCATTATAGCATATTTCGGCAACGTCTTACTAGAAAAGAATACATCAATCAACGTGTATCTACAGAATATTTGACCAATCACTGCCAAAATGGCCAATCAAATTCGGCGCAGGCAAACCAATAACAAACGCCTTCTTACTATTCCAAAGTATTAAAATGCTAGTGTTGCACTTTTTGTCTTTTCATTTCAAGACGTCAAAATACGTATACAAGATATTCTAGTGCAAGGAGTGCAGGCTAGTTTTTAAAAAAACCCGGAGTCATTTGAAGCAGCATAGGAACACCGAAGACCATTGACCATGCTTCAATCGTTATACCTGCAAGAAATAATGTACAAGACAAAATAACTGGGAAAGGCACCCACGCAAGTACAATGATGAAACATTCATCATTCCTCAGAGGTTCCAACAGCATTTTAAGCCGATCTGCATTTGATGACCACTTCCTGGAAGACCATGTTCTGACAGGACTTGGCATACACAGTGGTTATGTTAACAGCAACAACAAACAGATAATTACATCTGAGAACAGTTCACATGGACAAAAGCGTCGCGCGTCTGACATCCAATAAGCAAGCAATTGTAAGCGAAATAAACCGGAGATGAATCAAGACATTAAATGTGTCATAGAGAAAGTTAGTTAAAAGAAAATTGAAATGTACAGGTCAAATGCAATTTTTTAAAGGTTTATGTATAGGCTGTAGAAGTGTATGATTTACCAAACATTTTAAAGTATTAAAACACATTTTTATTAATCTAATATGGACAGAATGGCAAAGGACATACCGTCTAACGATTTGTCTTAAACGAAAGTCTACTGAGCAATTTAACCCCTGTCCGTCAGAGAGTAAAGAGCAAGCGATTGAGGTATACAAGTCCGACAGGGACGATCCGCCAATGCTTGTAGCAGAGTACCAGAACGTCGGGGTTGTGTGTTTCACCTATAGGAATGTTATCGGAAAGCCTGATCTTGTGAGAATGGAGTTCGGAGGTACACAACTGACGGTCGTTGCTTTAGTCACAGGGTCATGTGGGGATGAAGCTGTGGAAGCATATTTCGATTGGCTTTATATATAGCTTGTACAGTTGTTTGATATCAGAACTGCAATAGTCATACTCTCCGCAATAGTTAAGATTAGAAAATGCGTAATATTAACGTATAAATGGCCAGTGGTCAGATAATGGAAACAAAAACAACAACATCATGGACACTTCGTCCATAAAAAATCCTAAATAGACAGAGGAGATACATTATTTTTCTTCCTTGTTCGATTCTAACGGCGTCGCTGTTATCTTGTTAAGTTTAATACAATTATTTATTGCTGTTATCATATTTAAATAAAATTTGCGATCGCTGAAAGATTTTTTTCAGTAATTGTAAGACGAACTGTATTATAAGTTGGGTCAGTGTCAGGAGGATATCAGCTACACCCATTTGCATAAAACTTTCATAGATTGTCCACCGGTTATATTTCGGTTAGTTTGCACATTTCAATGATTTGATTGGTTAAAGTAATTATTGGATAATTACTGACTAGTCAATAAACCGTTCGCCTAACTTTTATCAAACCAAGAAACTAACCATTTGTATACAATTGGCTGCTGCTGCCATAACTTCCAATTAACAAATACTTAGGTTGCGATGGAGCAGCCTATAGGTTAGTTAACCGATGTATGCATGTATATCGTACTGTATTGGACAATGATGTTTTTTCTACCATTTCGGTAACGATCTTTTGCTTGAAATGTTGGCGCTGTCCTGGAACCTCTGTTGTGTTTTAAAAAAGACAATTAAAAATATCTAAAATAGGTTGAGAGTAGAATGGACCGCGGTGCACAGGTTTTTTTCATACAAACTATGAATGTCATATTGCAACATTGAAGGTACTCATTCACGTATTAAAGATTGGCATTTCAACACAGATCGAGTAAAACGTAAACGAAATGTTCAAGCGCCAGGGGCAGAATCTATCTGTTCAAGTGTATTCTAAGTGAAACAAATGCATTAGAACAAAGATTAAACAAATAAAATATATATTCTGCCTGTGTTCTCCTTACAAATCTGAGCATATATCCATGTAGGTCCTTTTATGTAGTGTGTGTTTAATATATTACGTGTCTTTATCAATTAAGATAAATATTTTTCTTTTCAACGCACGCGATTGACTTCCAAATATGATTAATGCGACGTTAGAAAGCTACCCCAATAACAGTATCGATTAAGGAATGAAGTACACTGTACACTATAAATGCACACTTTTAAGTAAATAGACGGCCACTTGTAGTATAATGCATGAGTTACGTATCTAAATACAATATTAGGATGATTGGTTCACGTATAAAAAAATATAACTTTTGCTTCGTAAGGTTCGAAACGACATTTTCTTGTTACGCTCACACATGCAGGGAGCAGTACATACACGTAGTATTTAAGGTTTATGATTCGTTTCTTGGGTATTAATGCAATCTTTAACCCCGCTCAAAATGGCCAATCCCGTAAAGCATGAATGTGCCCGAAATAAATTTCAATCCTTATATTCACAAGTCTTCTGCAAACTCATCGTATTCCCAATTTTCTCGAAACCTTTTTACATATGAAGTGGAAATACACGTCACTCTTCCAATGGAACATTTTTCATTAAATGACAGCTCATATCATGTTTTTTAATAAGATTTTTGACATGGCCAAACAAACGCTAAAACGATGAACGAGAAACACAAAACGTCAATAGAAAAAAAATATATACAAACATCAAACTATCGTTATTAAATAATCTGTAAATACCAATGAAATAAAACAACAAACAAAATAGTATAATCGCCAATATCAATGTTACTCACGAATGTTTTTTTTTTTGCTGTTGGTTGTTTGTTGAGATCTGCCTTTTCATTTAAAAAAACACAGTTCTATGCGGCTGTCCTCGCAATTTCCATTGCATAATTGTTTTCAAATTTCAACAAATATTGCTCGAAGAAAGAAGTACTGTATTGTTATAACGTCGTCGTCGTGCAATAATTTCAGCCTTGGTTATAAACCAAAAACATTCAAGATAAGCAATTAAAATTATGTACACATGTCGCCAGAAAAACCACGCACTTGTGTAACAAGTACCGCATCTTTGACTCAATAAGTGTCAAGTTATATTCATACCATTGAAGAAACAAACGAGTGTTGGCGTTCGTTCGGCAGCATTGTTTTGTTTACAAGTTTTAATAAGGGTTAGATTTTGAGATCAATACAAATGTAACGAATGATTTCCCTAGTACTTACATAGGCGGTGGCGATTTGGTAGCACTTACTTACTATCTAGACAAGTTAATGCATTTTTTACATTTTGTAACGTTTTCTGAAACCGGCTTTGTGTTCAGGTGTACCATTTTAAAGTTTATATAGAAAGGTTATCTAAACAAGAAATTTGCTAAAATAAATTGATGCAAGAACGAAGTATATATAACACAATGGAACGTACATGTACTTGTCAACTAGGCACCAATGTGACCATGCGCCCGGCAAAGGGCAAACGGAATCACGCCGGACAGACACTCAACGACAGAGCGTAAACATATAAAATTCAAGAAGCATTATTTCAAAAAGTGTTATCGCCTCTTTAATAAGGACCACATACGGACGTTTCGAGTGAAATTGTGATAAAGCTGACAAGGCGGACCAAGCGAATAGGTAGTTATTTTTTAAACAAATTGTCGACGACGACTACCTGCAGACGTTGAATAGCAACTTAATCAACTTCAAACGTCGTATAAGTTAAGACTTCAGTTGCTTTCGATAATCTAACAGAACACAAAGCCGTATATGTTTAATATTCGAGTTTGAGGTTTTTATATGCAAATTAATTATCTGCGATGTAGGTATTAAAAACTTATTTGAGGTCTGCAGTAACAGTAACACAGATCAGAAATTTATTGGAGAAGCTCTGATTACAAGAACCATCTATTATGACACCCTTTATAACATTTCACGAAGGTACAACATGTTTTAATTATGTGTTCTAGTATCCTCACAGAGATCGTTATGCGAGAATACTTGTTTTGATCCTTTTCCTATATCAATATATTACAGTTAATTAGGAAGTAATTTGTTTTCATCCGCACGGTTGGCAACACTGTTCTTTATGAGGGGCATTCAGTATGCTCGTGCTTGATTAACATTTGAAACCATGACTTCACATTACTTTGTGTAAGAAATCCATATTTTTGTTCAACGTTTTCCTCCTCAGAAACTATTAAATTCCCGTAATTGAAGGGTTTTAAACTACTTTACTTTTTACTGACCGAATTACCCGTGCAATGGCTGTGTAGCGCAAGCATTAACGGATAGTAAAAACCCTTAATTGCTTGGTGAATCAATCAAATACAATAATGAAAATGTTATTTATACGTTAATATTACGCATATATTTACATTATCTGAACCACTGCGCGCATATCCATGACAACCACGAATTATCACAAATCTGTACACTAATTTTTTCACAACGCACAAAAGAGTTCCTGCGAAAAAAAAACAACACGTTTTACTGAAGTTTGAGAAAAAGGATCTACAATAGCCGCTCGTGTTAGATATGTTCATCCCAACATTCGTGTTGAGTGCTCTGTGGAAACTCGAAACTCGGTAATCCTCGTTTCCTACCCAACGCTAAGGTCGGGAAGAGCCTATCTTACACGCTCGGCCATGGAAGATACATATAATCTTATCTGCTTACAAAAGTGCCACTACTGGGGCAGTATGCATATTTCACGATTTTTTTTTAACATGACACAAATAACGAGGAAATGCACTACGTTTGAAAACTCCGATAAACAAACGGAAAATATTGATCTATAAAAAGTGATTAAATATACGACGCGATTTAATTTAATTCAATATAAAACGCGGATTTTATCCTAGGTTGCTTTACCCGGGTGAGTTTGTAATCCGACGTAAATTGGTGAGCGTTTTTGCGGGAAGCCTCAGCCTCAAGAAGGGTGAATACAGCCAACACTATACTACTAATAAGTCTTTACATATAATTCAAATGCATTTTTCATAAAATCATCTATTATATATCGTCTTTCTTTTGCCTAGTATTGCGAATGCTAATCTAGGAATGCACAGAGGGCTACCGTCTAATACGGAATCGGAAGAAAAATAGGTAATACGAACATTTCGTCTGGCATCGATATTTCATGTCATGTCATGTTGCATACATAAATTTACCAGGTAAAAACTACACCACGATAGTACACAGAAACAAGGGTGTATCTTCTTTAAATCAGTGATTTAAGTAATCACCATCATTTCAGTATACTAATTTACAGGCAAAATGAATCAAATTTTAACAAAGGTTTTGTGATTTTCGAAACGCTTTGTAAATTCATAGATTCAATTTAAATGTTCACTATTACTTCCTTTAGATCTGTATATTACGGATCATAATTCCAGCGTCGCCTCCCATGGGATACAAGTGGCGTGCTTCATATATTTTTCTTAGAAGTTGTAAGTATCGCAATTGAAGATCTAAGTGATCTGGCAATTCAAATTGTCTAGAGTACAATTTTCCAATATCAGTACAAACCATTTGAGACAAGTTTGTTATTGACTTTATGTTTAATGTGTTTTAAACTGATTTATTTTACAACGATTGTGGTTTATCAGTTATAACACCAATACTATTTATCATTCTCGTCAGTCTGAGGCTTCTCAGGAGTGTTTGTCCTAGTTTTGTCGAGAAAAGCGAAGACGGACAAAACTCTTACATCCAGTCTGACAACCAAACACCAAAGTCGCATAAGCCCTGACATATATCGAACACAGACACGATTAAATTAGTTTAATAGTGAGGTGCACGTTCATCTTATTTAAAGGTGCAAATCTAAGTAAAGAGTAGTATTTCTAAATAAAGGAATGCATCTTCATTTATGAAATAGGGTGCTCCACCGTATTAAGACAAGCGCCTTGTAGTTGATAAATTACAACTTTTAGAGGTCGACTTTGACCAGACGGTACGCCATTAGAAGTATGGATATGTTTGTACGATGTGCAATGTGTAGATTGAGATCATTATAGATTTATAGAACAAATAAAATGTTCTGTAAGAAAACTTCTTTTATAGAAATTCGATTTAAAGGTAAATTTTGCATTAATTTTGCCTGTAAATATTAAAACAACATTTGTAGTTATGGTGAGATTTCAACGTCCGCTGTGCACAATAGGCCGCCGCGGCGCAGTGTAATACATCAATAGTTACGTTAACTGTTATTAGGAAGTTGTTTGCTCGTCTAGCGCAGTGGTAAGCGCACTCGCTTCTCTCCAAGGCGACTTGTGGTCGATTCTCGGCCTAGGCGCACGTGAGTTTGGCAGGGACTAAATGCTTCCTAAAGGTATTTTCTTCTGTGGCTTTTTTATCTTTGTCTCCTTTTTTGACAGATTAATTCCCAAACGGAGTATCAAATGCATCACTGTTGTCTGTTATTCAATTTATCTTTTCACATATATTATATCAAATACGTCAGTTCAATATGTTTTACAATAGGTTTAGTGTTTCGTGGAAATACCCTGTAGGGAGATACAAAACCAGTAACCAAAAATTTTCGAAACAATAGCACATTTACCAACTTTAAGTTTTAAGCTGTCGGATAATTTTGTTGATATCAACTGGAAAAGAAGCGTATTTGAGTTATATGTGAAAATGAGTCAGGTGTAGGATACAAAATCGATTTAGGCGTCTTACTCTATATATTTTTTTTAACTAGAAAATCTCGTGTTCTTTTGATAGGGTTAATCACTTGTGTAAGCGTTACTAATGTGCAAATCGTTACGAACGTAAACATGTAAACAAAACGGGCTGCCGGAATAACATCTGCGGAAATTGGATCAAATTTGCAATCGATTAGCGTTATACATGTCTAATACGTTTACAATTTTATATGATCTGTTTTAGATAAGAATTATTATGCAATATGAATTATACGAAATTAAATGGGATTTAAGACGCAAGGTTCACATATATTCACCTGCTTGCAATAAATGCTTGATGGATATTAATCAATCGTTTTATGAACGTTAAAACAGTCTTGGAACGGTTGAAATCTTCTCATTTTCTTCTCATGCATGTTTCTGTAGCTTTTGTATATAAATTTATACATACATCTATGGTCTGTCATAGTTTGCATTCATTTTAAAGATGTTTTATTAAGTGGCTTACTGCAAAACTTGGTAATAACCAAGCAACAAGCAATTAAAGTCTAACGATGACCTGCGTCTCAAAATACGTTATGATCATTTTTAACAAAGAAAATAAAACATTTAACATGAGGTAGGATGAATCAAATGCAAAGTTGTTACGGAGATGTCTGCCTTTTCTCGACGAAGTTCACCAAGATCGCTTAGCTCACCCTTACGTACGCCAAGATTGTTTTAGCTAGCCAATATTTCTTGAATTAACTTGCAACATTATGAGGTTCGAAAACATAATCAAACGTAACGAAAACATAATATCAGGAGCTCTTCTGTTTTTAAACTTGAATTTAATTGATTATTATGACCTAGTATAACTATGTTTCTTGACTTGTCTTTGTATTTAGATTTTCGATTTGTTATAGTAATATAGGCTACCTCAATAATGCAAACGTTGTTCCCTTTAATGTCCAGGTACTTCTTCAAAGTTTAAAATTATAAGCTTATGGATACTTCTAGAAACATAATTGGCTCGTCCCTTGTTCATTGATCTGATATATCATATAATTATATAGAAAGTTGGTAACAAAATGCATTTTAATCAAGAAAGATAAAATATATAGGTTATCTCCCTCGAGAGCTTTTTGTTTGTTCGTTAACATTCGCGTCGTTATTTGACGTCTTTAATCAAGTTAATGCATATTTTGATAAGATTATACATTCACGATTTTACTTTATTCGGGATTGCTGGGATAAGAATCAGGTTGTGCACACAAACTAGTTCAAACTCTCAGTGGATTTACATTAAACTGACAGCTCCAAGTCGGTACCTAACAATCGTTGTATAATATATGATATATGGATTGTGTTGTTTATGGAGTTTTGTGTTGTTGTTCCATGTTTGTGTTTTGTGAGTATTTGTTTTTGTGTTCTATATCACTGGCGTTGACATAAAATTGGCGGAAGAGATATCAGACAACACAACACAGAATGGGTCGCAGGCTTCCTCAACTAAGAATAAATAATCAGCAGTTGCCCAAGTCCTTGGCAATGTGATTGAACAGACGACACCCACATGCATACTGGTCCGGTCAAGCCGGGAGCTCTAGCAGGTAAACCTCCTTGGTAACCTCAGCTATGCAATTACCGCTGGCGGTTTTAATACCCATAACTAAGCAAATCAGTCTTAGACACCTCCAGGCTTGGACTGGATTTAACTTCTGCAACTGTAGAATGTTCCACGTACAATCCGAGTTACCATTCAAGCTATCTTATCTATGCAACTGATGACTGTGACATAATACGTTATTGTTTGACATTGCTGTTTTGCGGCAGTCTGAATCAGATTCAAAACATATATTTATATATATATTTGCAGGAAAGAGGATTCGTCACAACCAGTGCAAAACAAAAGCAGCACAAATCAATTTGTTTATTTAGTGGATCGATTTTTATTCAAGTATTTTCTTTAGTGCTCAAGCAGAAAACCGATAACTTTGTAATAGATGCAAATAATAAAAATTATCTATACAGTGATATCTACAGTAACACACCAGGAAGCAAAATCATGCTCAAATTCTAGGATAACGCTCTGCGACAATTTGAATAACATTTTGATAAGTTGTTATCTGTTGGCTAACTGACGCATTAAAACGATAAGTCGGTAATATGGGATACATATTGACCTATCAATCCTATCAATAAATATTTTGGATATTTTTTTGCCATACGAAAACGTTACCGGTGTTTTACAGTTTACTACAGCTCATTACTTCTGTTGTAAGTTTACTTTTGGGTTGGTGTAATTCCAAAAAAAGGTTTGATACTCTTTTTTATGGAAAATATTTCAAAAGTAGTAAAAAATAACTTATTATTTTGAAGAATCCAGTTTAAGTATCGATGTGGTTCTAAAATAATTTAATTTTAATCAATGTAGTAACCTTAGATTGCTTCGAGGAGTAAGTTACAGTAGTTAAATTGTGTTCAATTGCGAAGATAAATGGTTCCAATTGTAAAGACATAATTCATTAACTAATAGTGGATGTTCTTTTAGATCCTACATCAATTTACAGGAATTCGAGAAAGAGACACATATACCAAATGAATTGTATAGACATCGATAGGCAAGTCACAGAAAGGACTTGAAATATGAAAGGAATGACATTACGATTTTTTATTTATAAAATACCAAATTCATAATAAATGCATATAAACCACAACATCGTATAAACATAAATAGTTATGAAAAAAATAAAAGATATCTTCCTTTTTTACTACATTTTAATGTGAACCTCAAACAACTTTAATTTAAAGAAACAGTCTCAAAATATCTTCATCATTCTCTAAATTTTATTTAACCAAATTACCTCGATTTATATTTTTTTTTCTCTATGTTATTACAAAAGGAAAGCAAATTTCTGGACAAAGTTATATATGCAATCGCGAAATATTAGCATTGGGAATAAAGAACTTTTTTGATACAATCATTTAATAAAACCCTCTATATATGTGATATTAATATTTGTATTTATTGATGAATTCTTAATATCAGTTATATTTTTTTAATTCAAACATCAGAGCAAGATATGCAAATACCACTATCTTTCTGTCGCGCTGGAGGTCGGGAAAGGGGGGGGGGGGGCAAACGCATAACAATAAAAGGTTGTGAAGGGTTTATCCGTAAAAGCCCGTAATTGCCATTTGTGGAATACGTTTATATAGGTGAATAAACTGCACAGCTTTAAATATAAGTACAACATCTTTAAAGCAAGTTCGTACTGAAATGAATTGTTCACAAACCAGAGGTTTCTATATTTATAAATGATCTTAAGCCGACGTGTATTTAATAGTATGCACTATAGTAATATTTCTTCAAAAAAAATCCAAAGCAAACATCTTGCAAGCTATACATGAAGCTACTTATAAAAACAGCATTTCAAAGAACATGTTGTTTTTATTTACTTTGACTTATTCGGTATGGAGCTTGTTTCTTTAAAAATAATTTTGTAAAGTGAATGCATGGCGAAACAATTAATTACATTGGGTATATGTCAACTGATCAAAGAATACAACGCATAAGTTAGAAACAAAAAATTTAGGAAATAAAAAACGGAAAAAAATCCATGGGAAATGTTCATGTCCACCAATCATGAAACATAATCGCTGTCGGTTTCAATACCTCTGTGGTTTCTTCTCATTTCACTGATAAGGTATGGCAGTAAATTTTCAAAGGTAAATGCCAATTTGTGCGGCTTTCCCGGTGCTGAACTCAGTCCAGACAATCCACCTTGATGAGCAATTGAATCGAACGCAACTCTTTTGTAAAGATTTCGCCGCTTTCTAGCAGGTTGTATCTGTATGTTTAATTCATCTATTTTTTGGAAAACTCCCGGTACGGCAAGGGTATCCTTGAGCAATTGCCTGACTCCATGTAGGTTAATGAATGTACTGTAGTTATTAGGGTAGTCTTGAATAACGTCTTCCTCCGACCAGAAGTCATTACCTCCTGTACCAAGCGATGCAGATTCTTTTGAGAGTAAACCGTCCTGAAAATTAAGAACAAATATGACACGCTTGTGTTTAACAAAATTTTAAAACGAAATAACTTCAGAGAGAGAGAGAGAGACAGAGAGATAGAGAAATGTGCTTTAAAGGCACAACAAACGTTTAAAGCAGGAAACATTGAAACTGTTCATTGATTGGAGGTGTGGGTTCAAAGTTCAAATCTGCCATACACTTCTGAATCATTAAAAAGGGCCTTTGCACGAGGGTGACATTGAGTACTATCAAAGAAAAGATTAATTGGTATCCACCCAAAGTACGACATATTGGACTTGCGTAGTGTCAACTAACATCTTGTTAAATTGCCTGCTCATATTTCCACCAATTAAACCAAAAAAGGTCTTAAAAAAAGTTATTCGCCCACACTAAGAATACAAACTCTAAATATGAATGCTGAGGCGAAAAGAAAAAAAATCCTACTGTTATTCAATCTAACGCGATTGTTGAAACCATTGGATCAATTCAATATAGATGTTGTCTGGTTAAGATGCCAGTTGACATGCAAAATTAATGTATTATTCCACCTACGGTCGAGTTTGTTAAAAATGTATTTTAAATATGATTGCTTAACATTTAATATATATTTTTCTAATCATAGATATACGTGTCTGTTTCCGCTCGGCTACATTTTAGATGTGGTTTTATAGACCATAAAACGAATTTACGATGATAGACAGCTAGGACGTAATGACTAGAACGGTAATGTGTTTTTAGTGACCATGGAAAAAAGCAGTACGCATTTGTAAACGTTACAGAACACTGATGCTGGATTTAAACCTACATGAGGCGATAAAAGCGAATCCCTTGATAATGCCTTCTTAAACCAGAAACCATTCCCGGGCTTTGACTTTAAATAAAATAAATAGAAAGCAAATCCTTACATTCTACACGATTAAGATTAATTACTAATTCATTACCCCATAACGTTTAAAGTACTGCGATTGGCATATTATCTTAAGAATTATTATTTGATAAGCTCTGCATTGCTGATAAAATAGTTATTAGGACCATGCTGAACTGTCATGAAACGTAATTAAGGGTGTCATATCGGATGGTTTCTGTCTTCAGAGACTACGGTCTCTAATATAATGTTGTGAGAAATGTTACTGCTGTAGCGAATTTGTCATTTAAATGACAAAAATGGCGTTTAATACCAATGTAGTGGAAGATTCGTTTGAATTATTAAACCGCAACCTCAATGGACACTCATTCACAAGTTTGCGAACTTTGAAGATTATCGAAAGCGTGTGAGTAAAGAAGGAAATGGGAAAAACCGAAAGTGGTCGTCTGAAATATGTCGTCTCCAGTTTGTAATTGTAAAAGATTTAATAAAATGTGTTTAATCATTATTTCTGTCTTGGTTGTCCTGCTTCATATTTCACAACAGGTCACATTGATTGAAATGAAAATCATGTGTTTTTTATGTTGTTTAAATTGTTCATGTATTCATTTGCAGTAATATAATATGCACTATACTACCGTAGTAGGAAAAAGGACAAAAAATGTTCCACAGTCCGTAACGATGTCATGAACCTCCAAATGAAGTCAATAATAAAATAGCTATATCAACATTCCGCCAATGTTTAAATACATGCATCGCTATTGCTCCCAATCTTAATTTATCGACTTATCGATACTATTGCAGATCCCTACAGTCGGTTGGCGTTGATACATGCACCGTTAGACAGGATCATGGAACTAGGCCTGTCCCATTAGTTTCCATATCATAGTTTAAGCAACCGTCTTGCAACTATTCCGCAGAACGAACTACAAATGCCTTTCTAAATAATACTAATATCTATCAGCTTTAATCGAATAACTTTCGACGGATGGCGAAACAATCAAAATGCGCACTCAAATAACTACTGGTTTACATGAAGACGCCATTTTTAAACAATAAGATTAATATTAATAAACAAATTTTCTTACAAATTTATGTTCATTTGTACATTGGTGGAGAAAATTTGGCCGATCATACACACATTTACTTGTGTGTGCATTGTATGTATATATAACCATTCCAAAGATCAATGCTTGTAAGTACTCCCGAAATCTTGCAATTTCTGTTTATGTCTTTCTCTTTTTATAGCTATTTTCTCATTTCCTATAGACATATCTATGTTATATAAAGTCAGTTCCAAAGTCAGCAAGTTTGCCCTGGTTTTGCTTAGCAGCAAAGTTCTTTTTTAAATATTAAAAATTGTATATTTGTTTGTATTAAT
Source organism: Mya arenaria (assembly GCF_026914265.1). Taxonomy (NCBI): domain Eukaryota; kingdom Metazoa; phylum Mollusca; class Bivalvia; order Myida; family Myidae; genus Mya; species Mya arenaria. The sequence continues at coordinate 15,717,585 of NC_069130.1, read as the reverse complement.
CATTTAAGGTTACACGTTTAAATCTCAAAATGCGGCAATAATTAATCGCCGAGTATTTCTTCAACTGATTTTGCGAGGTCACTGACCATTCAATCGGCGTCATCATTTCGACGCAAAAACTGTTAAAAATAATCAAAAACAACTTTGTAAACATCTTGCAATATGAAGTATTGTAGTCACTACTGTAACTATGTGTTAATAACATCTGGGTTTGAATGATACAAACAAACGAATGCTGGCATTCACTTCTCGGCGCATTTGTAATGTTGATTTTTAATCTTATATGGAGAAAGTCAAAAGATGAGACGATAAATGAAGCAGCTACGACTGTGACAAGCAGTTTATTGAGGGTAACATAACATATGTCCTATGACCATTTATATATTCTTTAATGTGACTTTAATAAACATTTATTTTCTCTATAGCATTTCAATTTTTATCAAATTTGGTTAAAAATAAACTCCCTTTAACTAGTCAAGTGAATTCCCACATTGCCAAGATCACTTGCATACCATCTTGTTTGAATATAAGCTTGTTTGTATGTTTGTATTAAGTTCTAGAATATAATTTGATAATACATCTTTTCTATTAGTCCATAATTTTAGCGGAAATGTCCGGATTGCGCAGTGCAGAGAGTGTGCTACATCGGATGAGGTTGAGTTTACCTTGATGAAAAATGGATGAAATATTTGACCTGAGTTACCTGACATCCAAAATCTTCATGAATCTTGAACAGCAGTGAAATTAACATGACAATATAAGAATAAGATAATACTGTAGAATTGAAATTAACAAATACATGGCTTTCCGTAGAACATCTGAAACAAAACAGAACTAATAGGACTAAGAAGAGTATTTACAACGGGCAACTGTTTTATCAAGCTACTTACATGCTGGTAAGGTCTTCCAGTTAAATTTTGCAAGGAAGCAAAGGCAACGTACAATGTCACCCAAGACAACATACCTATCCAATGTTACCTTGCCCCAACACAATCAACATGAAATAACAGGCTGAATTTCGCGATGTTTCCTGTCACTAACGCCCTCCTTTGGGTCTAACTAAATGTAAGGTTGCACAACTATCTTCCTGATAAAGCAAACGCACTTATCTGTTCAATATAAACTTGCATCCGTTACTAGCTTTTCAAACAAAATAACTAGCACGTACTCTCTCCGAAAAATAACACTGATTTTTTTTTATTTTGCTAGCAACAATTTATTTTATATTTAGATATCTAACGGATTGTTTCAAATGTTAGCTATGACAAATAATATCTTTACAAAGCTACAGCGAGTTTTCAATGTCGGAAAATAGCTCATTGAGCTAATGTTTCATGTTAACACAAACACGACTTTAAATAAAGATTCTTGTATCTTGTATCTTGTATATTATGTATAACCACTACTCTTCCGATTAAGTAGCTGAATACGCTTGATGTCAAACAGCACCTTTAACTAAATATGATATAACTAATTGAAACGTCAGCGTTAACTAGCATTATAACATGTCCGATTAAACCATTATCAGAACTTTCCATTGTAAGCGAGCACATCGACTCTAAATTGTCCAAAATAGTTAAATAAGCAAATGCTCATTTACAGCAGAGTTAACACAATATTTCCGAGTATTTAGAAAATACATCACTTTGATTTCACTTCAAATAGTAACTGATTTGAAGACAAAACATTCCTTTGATTTCAACTGAAATAATAACTGCTTTACAGACAATCTGTTGATTCACACACCGCGGAACAAATCCTAAACTACTGTCCTTACCTTCGGTTTTATATACGAATACAAGTCGTCACATTCTAAGCTAAAGCCATAGAGTTATACGATATCCAATAGCTGATATAGGGAGGACGCACTACTCGAGCGCCCTTCACGCCTTACAGTATGCCGCGCTAACATGTTACTTAGAAATTAAAGAAAGAAGTGCATTCAAAATACTTCAGATAGAACATTTATGGTTATTTTTAAAAATGTTTTCTGCAGAAAAGTCATCCGTATATTCAAGTCACGCTTACGACTGATATGTTTTACATTCAACATGTGAATACGTTAATGCGAATCCATGCTAAATAGCCCAATATATCCACTTATCACTTTTCTCATTACCATTTCGTGCCCAACTGCTCTCTTTTTTAAAGACTCTCGGATTGTTCACATCGATGGAAAGTTACAGACAATCATTACACACCAGCAATGACCTGGAGGAGCATCTGCGACACGTTGAATGTTGATTTTTTAGTAACTGTTGTTACGTAGGTGCTGTCGTTGGGGTTCGTATCATAATGCACTTATGCAAGGCGGTAATAGCCGCGGAGAAAAAGATCCTGTTTGTCACAGTCAGTACTGCCAGTCCGCGGAGAAACAAGTCAAGCTGTAAAATTGCAACTTCAGTGACAATGTCAATAGTACAATTTGGTACAAAAACGAATTGCCGGTCGTTTTAGGACAGTTCAAATGATTGTTTCGATTCAATATTGTCTGTTTTATTGAAGAGTAATTCGCGTTATAGAATATAATAGCACTAGGCCGCTCGTAAGGAGAGATACCGCCAGAAAAGTGTGTAGAGGTTGCCGTGGCCACAACATGTTTAATATGTGTTGTTAAATCATTTTCATCGCAAAAGGATATAACTAAAATGCACGAGAGTTTTTTTTTTAAATGGCCGCTATATAGTTATATTGACAAATGGAACATTTGTATATCAGAAAATTAGTTTCAATAAAATCATGTGGATCGTTATATTTGCCCAGATGAGATACAGTATGCTACTCTATTTTTAGATTGAGACTGCTACTTAAGGTAAACGTATTGTTTAACCCAGAGTAATGCCAATTATAAATAGTTGTTGAACTTTGAACTTTGTCCAATACACGCGATCGAAATAATAGGATAATATATCAGAGATTAATATCTCTGTTGTATTAGAATATTGACTTTAGTCCTTTTTGATTCCACCAACAATTAACGGTGCTTAACTTTCAAGTCACTGCATTTCCTAAAGAGGATCATTATATACATTTTTAATTGCTTAAATCAATTTGATTTTAACTGAATGTTCTGAATGGTGGTCCCTAGAAATGCCATTTCATTCCAATCTGAAGAATGCCTATTTACATAAGAAAACTAATTAATAGTCGGTTTCCTTGTCCCGTAATTAATGCTATTCTTGTGATACGATTTAACTATAACGTTTACATGCATATTGGCTTGAAACAAAAAAAAACTGATCAAATCTTCGTTCGTGAAATCCAATACAATCTGATAAACGACAAGATGAATCTGTAAGAGAATTTACATCTTCTCTAACAAAAGATTGTAATCTAATACCTCATACACTTTTTGTTGAATATTTTGGTTTGGGCTTTTTCAACCCATTTATATAAAGCGAAATCTAAACAGGAATATTATAAGTGACATGACAACAAGTTCAAACAGAGAAACGAACAACTAAGTATGATATTGCCTAGTGGCTAAGAGTTCAAGGCTTTTGCAATTCTGAAAGTCTGTGTTGCACGTTTCTCACCCAGTTAGGTCATTGTCCTCTTCATCTTACTATCAAAACCAGGTTTGAAATTCGATTTCCTCGGAGTACAGTTGAAACTCGTTATGTCGAACTCTCTTATGTCGATTTTCTGGTTATGTTGAACCTCAATTCGAATATTTTGATTATATTGGAACTGTTTTGTATTTCGTTTAAATCGAATGTTAATTATCTTGAGGTATTTTCCGCAGTTCCAACGACTTTGACATAGCTAGTTTGATAACTGAAAATAATGCCTAAATTTCGAGTTTGAATATATGTTATCTTGTATATCGTCAATATTGTTGAACATTCTCTGTCCCCTCTTTAAATGTCATTTGTTTTTCAGTGTCATGTTGTATTTCGCTATTATCTTAGCATTCTCTGCTCCTTCTGTATGTCAGCATTATGTTTTACATCGTCAGCGACGTTGAACATTCTCTGCTCCTTCTGTAACTGTTATGTTTGTGTTTTCTCTGTTCCTTCTGTTACTGTTATATGTATGCCAGCGTAATGTTTTATATCGCTAGTGTCGGCGAGTATTCTCTGTCCCTGTAACTGTCATATGTATGCCAGTGATATATAATATATCGCTGGTGTCAGTGAGTACTCTCTGTCCCTGTTACTGTCATATGCACGTTAGTGATATGCAATATATCGCTGGTGTCGGTGAGCATTCTCTCTGCTCCTCCCGTAACTTTCATGTGTGTTTCAATGTCATGTATAATATCACTAGTGTCGTTGTACATTCTCTGTTCCTTCTGTTGCTGCCATGTGTAAGCCAGCGTCATGTTTTATATTGCCAGTGTCGTTGTGTATTCCCTGATCCTTCTGTCATTGTCATTTGTATACCAGCACCATGTTTGCTATCGTTAGGGTCGTTCAGCATTATCTATACTTCTGTAAATGTCATGTGTGTGATCGTCATGTTTTATTTCTCCAGTGTCGTTCAGCATTCGCTGCTCTTTCTGTTACTGTTAATTGTATGTCAGCATCATATTTTATACCGCCAGCATCGTTGAGCATTCTCTGCTCCTTATGTAACTGTCATATGTATTCCAGCGTCATGTTGTATATCGCCAGTGCCGTTGAGCATTCTCTGCTACTTTGGTAAATGTCGTGCGTATACCAGTGCCATGTTTTATATCGCCAGCGTCGTTGAGCATTCGCTGCTCCTTATGCATCTGTAATATTTGTGTCAGCGTCTTGTTTAACATCGCTAGTGTCGTTGAGCATTCTCTGATCCTTCTGTAATTGTGATGTGTATGCCATCATCATATCTATCGCTTTCTATCGCTAGTGTCGTTCAGCATTCTGAATTACTACTGTAAATATCATGAGTGTGAGCAGATTTTTTTTTATATCGCCAGGGTTCGTTGAACATTCTCTGCTCCTCCTGTAATTGTCGTACATGTGTAAGCTTCATTATTATACCGCCAGTGTGGTTGAGCTTTCTCTGCTCCTCCTGTCATTGTCGTATTTGTGTCAGCGTCATTTTTTTATATATCCTGCGTCGCTGAGCATTCTCTGCTCCGTCTGTAACTGTCATGTTTATGCCAGCGTCATGTTTTATATCGCTAGTGTCGTTGAGCATTCCCTGTTCTTTCTGTTACTGCCATGTGTGAACGACAGCATCATGTTTTACATCGCCAGTGCCGCTGTGCATTCTCTGCTCCTTCTGTATCTGTTATGTGTGTCAGCGTCATGCTGTTTATCGCCATTGTCTCTAAGCATTTTCTGCTTTTTCTATAACTATCATGATTGTGTCTGCTTCATCTTATACAGCACCAGGATGGTTGGACATTCTCTCTTACTTTTGTATCGATCATATATGTATTTGGTAGGTAGTTTTCTAATGATACCGCCCAGTTTGGGTGTAATTTAACCTTTACTTAAATTCCTCTTTTGTTTAACTTGTGCTTGTGATGTCATATTTTATCTTAACATTGATGCAATATCTTAATTTGGTCAAATGTGGCTTACAATATCGGTGGATTAAAAAGGTTATTCGTTGATTAAACAGAATTGCAAACACTTTTACAACAAAAACGGTTGGTAATTTTCGGTCTGCCCAGTTTTCAACAACTGAGATAAAAAAAAATTGAGATAACTGATTGATAATACATCGATTCTCATATCATGTTTTTAGTTGAATATTGTTAACCCACAATATGAATGAATTAGTTGAAGAAGTGTTCTGTATAAAACATAATGTCTCCTTTGAGAATACATATTCATAATTTATCATACGGCCTTAAAAAATTATCAGTAATTATATCATGCTTAAAAGAAAGATGCTGTAATCTGACAGTTCCCGCGGCACTAATGGATGGTTTTGTTGGATTGTGCTTTAAAATTAAATTTTGACCAACACTTTCATTCTTGAATTGTTCTGTGATTGATAAAAAAGTGCAAACAATGTCGGAATACTAAACGCGGAAGCCAAACCTCCAGGATGAGAGTGGTCATGAGATCGGCCTCTCACCCCAAATATTGTAGGCTCGAGCCCCACCAGGGTTACTACTCAGAGCCTCTTAAAATTGACATCAATACATTTGTTATAATTGAAACGGTTTCGTTATTCCATCAGCTTTCGTCACAATTTAGCTTAATGAAAACGTTTAAAATAATTCGTCTAAATGATCTCAGTCAAGAAATGAGATTGATGTACAAAGCAGGAATTAAAGTCCTTATTCAGATGTACCGTTGCGTAATTAATCATTAAGGTAGCATGTTTATATCTTGAACGTGTTTTAAATTATTACCGGGGTAAATCATTGTTCACACGAACAAGACCGATGCCGTCACTTACTGTCGTACTTATGTTTTAACAAAAAAATATATCCACTTTTGTTGCGTCGAAAAATGACAGGATTAAACAAACTACACTGTTAGCAGAGCAATCAATTTAGACGCGTTGTCTATGACGATACATAATATATCGTTACGCATTGCTTCCGACGAAACAAAGTATAGCGTTGCGCATTAGCTGCGACGAAATGCAATATAACACTAGGCATTGCTTCAGACACTCAATCACATAGCGGTACGCATTGCCTTAGATGATAAACAATAAAGTGTTAACGCATTGCTAATGAAGATACACAATATATCTTTACGCACTGTTGCCATATGTTTTGTTTCAGACGATACACAAAGTTTCGCTTTTACATTACTTCGGCGATATACAGTGCAACGTTAATGCATTGCCTATGACGATACAATATATAACTAACCGATTGCATGATACGATACACAGTCGCGTTTACGCATTGGTCAAAAACACACACAATGAAATATGATGACAACAATAAGTACTTATTTGTATTAAAGTCATTCTTGATTTTCCTTAATTACTTTTTTGGACTATTCCGAATCGAGTATGCAAAATACTGGTTATATTTATCAGACTGTTATCATAATCGACAGTTTGCTGAAGCAATTTTGGCAACTCGACTCATTAGACATTGAAACCGCAAGTTTCCATTTGAAAACCAATTATAAACTATTAAATAGTTTGCCAGCTGCTTATAATTTCTAAAGCAAGTTTAAAGACTTAAAAAAGGATTATACTCATGTAAAAAATTCCGCCTGCTAATGTAGTATACCCTATGACGATGTCATAGGGAATAAACTTTATTGTTATTTGCAGCATTTGCAAAATAGCTTTCTATGAAACAGAAACATCTTTGGCCAGTTACCCCGCTGTATCCAATATAGATTCATACTGCAAAATGTAACGATAATATAATAATGGGAATAAAACTAATTAAACCTTTAAAAATAGTCCAACGCCAACGCATTTTTATGAAAAAAAATGTTTATTTTGTAACACTCTTGAAAACAAATGTCACTCTTTTGGAATGTCAATTATATGCCGATCTACGAGCAATATATATATATATATATCAAACCATATTATTTTAAATGACCGAATAAATTTATTGAGTTTATGACCTCTGAAAAACTGTTGGTTATATAAAATTGGCTATGTATGAATACAAGGCGTTTGAATACGAAAAACATTTCATATGTATTTTCAGTAGAACACAATTTCTCTTTTCGCTGTTAAAACATCCTGTGTTGCGACTTATGCATTTTTCGTATAAAAACGTACGTATACTCATATTAATATTGCCTTATGTAGTACGCTATATACTATAAACTAAAGTGAACTATAAACTTTAACTATAGCCATGGCTAGCTTGTTTCTGTAGCGTTTTGCATAAATATTAGGACGGTTGAGCAACCGGCCAATATTTTCTAAATGTACGACGTATATATACACGAAACAAACAATTCATGATTCATTTTGTAACTGAAAGCACGAATATTATACTATAGGTAATTACTTTTAATGGGAAGAAAAAGTGGTACAATACATTTATTGTTTAAGTTCTTAACACAGGCGAAGATGGCTAGAGTAAAAAGCAAAGCACGAAAAAATTGGAATGTAAACAACTCTGGAAAATTCACAGAAAACAAGTAATTTGATGAACACCCATATCACGAAAGACTCGCTGCAAGTCTTGATGACATTATAATTAAAAAAAAATCCCTTTTATATTAAAGAACAAATAAAATGTTAGAAATATCGAACATTTATTTTACATGGTATTCGACTTAAGTAAACTGCCATACAGGACGGCATGTACCTTATAAAACACGTTTTATAGTACGTTGTTGTCTAGATAGTTGATGTTAAATTGTGTCAAACTCCTAGAGTAACAAAACTTCTAGATAAAAAAGACTGTGAGAAAACTGAAGTGCATATCAGTCACTGAAAGTCCGGAATTGTTCAGCCTTCCATTATATTATATCATGAGAGCCCAAATTCTGCCTATCGCCTATCCTTTTCAGTAAGTGCCCAAAATTACTCAGTCTTCAATATCAAAGAATGCCCTATAGATGTTACCTATCAATTTGAGTAAGTGACCCCAAGTTCAGTGTGTGTCTGAAATTAAATTACCGATCCCATTCATCAAGTGCCCAAAATTACTCAGCCGTTCAGTATCAAAGATATTACCTAACCGTTTCAAAGTGGCCCAGAATTTGCAGCCTTTCAAAGTCGTGTTTTGATAAAGTACCGGCCTCCACAGTCAGTGACTGACCGAGAGTGGGACACGAATTATCGTTGGTTTGTTCACATAGGTATTCTGCGAACGTCAGTAAAGCAGACCGTTTATGCCTATAAATCAAATGGTGTTTTATTGAAGAATTTGCTCAGAAAGCATGTGATAAAATGTGGAATGCTGTTTAAAAAGCAGCAATAACGTTCTACTCTATAATCTATACTTTTCAATTTTGTCCTGATCCAATATAAAGATGGAAGCGACCCATAACTTGAGATTGTGCATATCTAATTTAACGCTCTGCCAATATGTTTACTGTCGATACACTATTTAGTCTCAACTCTTTCGTCAACTCCGCTGCGATATTTACGGGTAATTCAACACGAATTAATTATTAGCTCTAAAACAAACGAGGTCAACAGATCAATACACTGAGTATTGTGTATTTCCAAATGACTCAATTTGTGATGTAATCGCTTAAATAACGTAGATATTGTAATTGTGATATCCGGGTAAATATTGTTGAAACCAATTGGCGATGTATTGTGAGTTACAAACGTAAAGTTGTTTACACGCCCTGTTTTTGAATATGACGAATTAAATAACCCAATGCAAAAATCCCTGTTGTAATCTACGAAAACAAAGATCATGCAAATTAATTTTTATTTTCTCAGGTCCATTTTTACAGAAATAGTGTAAGAGCGCAAATTTATATGCTGATACAATTTGAAAAAGTATGTTACATCAACTTTTTACGTAATTCATTTCAAATTTGTATGATTGATCTTTTAAATAATTGAAATAACTGAGGAAAAAAGTCAGGTTTATTACCATTTTACCATTAAACAGATACTAAATTAATGCATGGTTTTAAAGTTACGATAACAGATAAATTTAACACTGCTCGATTAAAGTAATCATATACAGAAAACAATTGACACTACAAGGACATTCGAAGCAGCCTTGAATTTAACACAGATCCTGGATTACTAAAATTGGAGTTCAAGTTCAATCACCGATCCAGGTTTATGCATGTATTTACTACGTTCAATATGTAAACCATATGATGATGTGCTACATTTAGTCAGAGCATTTCAAAAGTGTTTTTTTTATACTTTGATAAGGTATTTCTACGTATTATGTTTGTTTAGATTGTGAATTTATTTTTTACAATGTATAATGCACAATGATGTACACAATCGCCAATTTATTAGTTCTATTCTACGTGGCACCTCTTCAAATGAACAATATCGTGGAATTTTACGCTCTATATCGAAAGACCAATACGGGGTCACAGAGATTAATACCAAATACATACATGGTATACCAATGAAGCACATTCCATAAATAGTTAATGTTAGGAAAGCTAATTAAATTACCAGCTATTCAAATTATTGAAATGTTAATGGTGTGTGTTATTTCAATAATGTACATTTGTTTTATCTTGGTGCGTTTGATCTCAATGTAGAATTCAAAATGCGCACTGAATGGTCTTACTTGTAAACACGTACATGGTGACTTGGTGGTGATATCATAAATATTTTGGTATTACATGTTTTTTTTAATTGAAATACCTAATACAATAAAATGTGGTACGACTTAATTATAACTCGAAGTCATGACGTGGTGCGAAGTAATAAATAATTAGTTTTAACAGTGTGCGCGCTTAAGCTTATATTGATGATTTTATCTAAATATAGATAATTTGGACTACCGCACACAGTATAAACCCCGAGTTAAAGTCTTTTTTTCATGGTAAACCTTTGGCAATCTTATTTTTAATGTATGTTTTTTTGTAATATATCAAACATTGTCCGTACCTTGTATGTCCTTTTTGATGACTTAATAAATTAGAATTGACAGCCACCGTCACTATTCTTTAAGCTATTCATCAGATTCAATAGTATACTGTTATGTTGGATGGCACAGTTATGTAACATTGTCATATTATTTCTATTTTTTTATTTCATTATCATACCAATCTTTACTCTGTACATTTTCATAGAACACAATAAACTATTGATAAGAAATAATGCCCCGTTTTCACAAAACAGTGGCATACGGTAGCAGGAAAGTATATGCTCCGTGATCATTCAGAATCCAAGCTTCACTGAATAAATTCAAACACAATATAGCACGTGAAAATCAAATGCGAATGTCCTACTTGACCACCAACCAAACATAAGCTCAGGCTGGGAGTCTTACCCGGGTCGACATGGTTAGAAGCGAGTGCGATAACTTCTGCGATAACAGGCATAATCTGTTTATTTGCTGCCTAAGCTTTATGACGTAAATCAAACCATGTGACTTTCGTAACAATTCAAACCAAACAAAACATTAACAAATGACTTAAAATATAAAATATGAATTCAATTAAACAAGGCTAGTTTATAAAACCAGGTGAACTCTGTCTCGTTTTAGTGGCAGGACGAATCAAACGCGGAATTTGATGAAACCAGTTTTACGGGATAAATGAAATATTACCGTTTTAAGAAGTGCTCTGCATCAGTCATAATGCCACCTTTCAGATTTTGTTTTAATTATTCATCATACAAAATTTAGAAACAACAGCAGTTTTTAAGTCCAGCTTTTAAGAAAAATGCTATAATCTGTTATTAATGATGTTGTTTGACTATTCTTTAAAATTTAATTTGTACAAACACTTTGATTAAGGAATTGTTTTTGTGACTCAAAAGAAACAAAGAAAAAACAGTTCAAGAGGATGCCAACGTTTCAGGCTTCGAGTGGTCACGACGTCAGCCTCTCATCCGAAATATATAGGTTTGAGCACAAGTAGAATGATTCTGCAAAGCGTCAGTATTATTTACAATCGATATAAAATAATTAATTTACACTCATGTTTGTCGAAAGTTCTTAGTGAAAAAAGTAGAATAACCCAACTCTTATGAAAGTCAAGGTTACGACTATAAATACACATGTACAAACAATAAAAAAATCATGTGTGTATCTCGAAAGATGTTAAAATTTAGATATAGTTCATACCGACGAGGCCAATGCCGCATCCGACATGACACTAATGTTACCACAATACAAGTATCTTCCTTTGCTTTTGTAAATAAAAGTGAAGATATCTAACAAACAACACCGACAGCAAAGAAGTCAAAGAATACACATTGATTGGTTCCGATGACTATTTCAACTTTTGCAACCTGTCGAGGTCTTCCTTTTAATCAATTAGATTGGAGGTCAATTGCTCACAATGCCTAAATCGATTTTATAGCTTTTTAAAGTATTATACTCCTTTTTTAAAACACTTTGAGATTATGTTAATATGAACCTTGATTGGATAAAAAAACTTCGCCACAAGAATACGGACAACAAAAGGAATAAGGCGTGGTGATTTGAAAAGCACAATTTGCTAAGGCATTTCATATTAAACAGAGCTATATGGCCAGTTTCTCACCTGTTTTGCATCCGATATGTGTTCACACTACAATATTTTACTGTAAAGTTACAAAAGGTTGGACATACGGCCTTTAAATACTATTAATTCATTTAAAGGGCCTGCCACAGTGCATATTTAATAGGAAAATGAAATGAAATCGTCTCAAAAGTTAATGTTGTTTGCTAAATATGAACCCAAAACTACATACAAAAGGTTTGTATGAAACAATTGTGGTTTTTGGTCCTTCAAACGAATTAAATTTTTCGCAATTAAAAGGCCCTAAAGAAATGCTGATTAACTGGCTAATAGTACCTAATGTTCTAAATATATGCGCAAAACGAACTGATTACAGTGTGTGAGGTGATTAAATGCGTTGTATAAGCCAACAAAAGAAATATTGAGCTGCATAAGACAGCATGCAACATCAATCCTATTGCAATAAGTGATTATATTTAATCTGAGGAGTAATAGGCAAATAGGTCCTTTTACGCAGACGAAGTAGGCAATGGTAAATGGCAGAGCAAGCAAATGATGGAATGCAAACAGGTCTGTTAAACTGTACTGAAAACTCAATTTTGACGAACTTTATTGCAAGTATAAACAACATACTATTGCTAAATGGTTTCTCTTTTGTGTTGAATAAGAAATTAAAAACAAGAAACCAACATTTATATTGCATGTTAGGCAACTGCATGTATAATAATCCTCTAAATAGCTATACACACAGGACGTTTACTTAAAGAAAACAACATTCAAAGTATGTAATTGTCTAGATGTGTTCCTATATTTGCGGTTTTGAAATATGTCAACTTTCTTGAATAATATCAGATCATTCTGGAGCACAAAAAATCCTTACAGCATTGAATGTGCGAGAAATGCATCAGTGAGCGCCAGGATTAGTTCAGCTTTTCAAGGTCGATGTATCGGCTTTCAGAGTCGATGAGTATCTTGACTTATTCAGCCGTTAAAATTCAATGAATACCCGATATTGTTTAGCCTTTTGATGTCGATGGGTGTCCGAAAATGCCTACTAAATTCAATGAGTACATGAAACTGTTCATCCTTTAAGTGTTCAAAAAGTACCGCCGTTCAAACTGAATTAGTGTCCGAAATTGTTTTTGACCATTCAAGGTCGATGAATGCCCGAAAGTGTACCGCCTATCAAACTTATTGAGAGCCCGAAATAGTTTGACATTTCTAATGAATGTCAGAGAATGCAACACCTATCAAACTGATTGAGTGCCCGAAATAGTTTGACATCTCTGATGAATGTCAGAGAATATGCCGCCTATCAAACTGATTGAGTGCCCGAAATAGTTTGACATCTCTGATGAATGTCAGAGAATATACCGCCTATCAAAGGCAGTGAGTGTCCGTAATAGTTTGGCATTTCTAATGAATGTCGCTTTACATCAAACATGTATTGTTTAATAAAACGGGATTATATTGTTAAAAACATTTCAACTCATAATATATAAATACATTTAAATAGCGATTATATGCTGCTCAATAGTAAAATCCTTTCAAATGAACTAATCAAACGTCCTGATATGTAGGAGTTGTACGCTTATCCATTTAAGCGGCCCATAACTTGTTGAACATTAAATTAATCTCAGTTGAATGCATCGCAAATATGTTTACTAAACATGCGGGTTAAGATACAAATCTTTGGTATTGCAAAATCGGCGGCGATATGTACGGGTTATTAAGCATTCGCTCTTCGAACAGATAAACAAAACTCGATAAACTGATTGCAATTATTGTCAAATTTGATAATGATTGACGTACAACCATTTGAGCGCAAGTAACAAAAAGTAATCAAGTTAACCTGCCCTGTTTCAAAACCTGGAATACCAAATAGTTTAGTTCGGAAATCCATGTCGTAATCTAAAAAGCCATGCAAATTCATCTTAATGAAGAATTCGCAGGATTACTTTGTAACCATTAACCATGTTTGGACTGAAGCCATTCAACATGAACATACCATTTGGAAAAGATGACACATATATTTATTTACATAATTTAAAAACACCCTACCGATTCATTTAAATAAATAGTTTTCTTCTCCAAAAATTCACATTGTATTCGCTAACAGAAGGAAGAAGGGGACATTCTGTTGGAGTCTAATAATCAAGGTAAAATCATTAAAGCGGAGCCACCTGATATTTCAGATTATTTTGGCCTGTTAACCTTTCATACATATTCCTACATTACTTCTCGTAAAAGAAAAGGAAAAATAAACACAAAACAAAAGGCATACTGCTAGAAGAAACACACATTACATTATTATCAATATGTTGCTATTGGTAACTATTAAATATTCATGATTTAACAGAGATTATGTATAACAGATTAATATACACTTTGACATCATTAATATCTTCATATCACAAATTAATGTTCTTTCTTTAACAAAACTCATCCTTAAATTTCTTAAACATACCTTGTTTTTATATATATATATATAGTATGTATGCATTGTGCTGTTTGTGGACTTTTGTGCTGTTCTTCCATTTGCTTTTTGTGTTCTATGTGTTTTGTGTTCTATGTCTTTGGCGTTCACCCAGTGCCATTAATCGGGTTTATGTTTAAACTTTTTGCTACTGAGCTACTGAGCTTGTGTCTGTAGTTTTTCACATAAGTATTTCTATTCTTCCTAAATATTTTTCCACACCCTATTTTCATATCGTTTACACAATAGCGTGTGCTTATTTTGTATCTATTATATATCGCGTTTGAACTATTGAACCTATATCTAATCACACAATCCTTCGTTCTGTTTCTTAGCACAGTAACATTCTTTCTCGCAAAAAACACACACATGTTGAATATAAAATGTTTAACTCAAGACCGATCCTTACTGTTTTCAAGTTAAAATGTTATGTTGCAATGGCATATCTCAAGACAAATCCAAAGCAGTGGAAAAAGTTTGCGATTTTGGTGCATGGCTTATTGAACAAGGACAAAAGCACGCAGTAATCATGCAATTAAGAAATCTGGTTTTAGCGCTGAGAGTAGAACTTCTGCTAACATATCATAACACTAGCTTTACAAGTTTTATCACATATTAGTGCTACTATTTTTGTTGTTGACTTACTATAACATTACACGACAAAATAAATGAAATACTTTATAAAACAAGATCAACGCTGAACAAAATGTCAAATTATAGTTTTGTATATTGAAATGCTACATAAACTGTATGTACTAATATTAATTATATCATTTCTATTTTTGGCACATCTTGAAAACAAATCTATTAATAATTTATGGATAACCTAGTCATACATGGGATTATCCTGGGATTTATTTCCTGAAAGCTATTTTCGTCTTTAGCGATTATAAAAATGGGCTCAAATACAAATAAATCTTCTTCTGTTTGCTACCGAACAGACAAGTTCATAAATACCGACGTTTTTTTGCTAAGATAGAACTTTAATCAGATGTTAAAAATGGATAATTACAAATCACCTGAAATAATATATCAAATGTAATTACACCTGCACACTGGATGAACGAGAGAATACTACATTATTTGTTATAGTGATCATATCAATTTAACGACATGGCCAACACACTTGAGTTCGTGAATATGAAGATGCTTCGAACTGCACTTGTGTAAGTAAAACTTGTTGTTATATATGAGTTCTTTGATCGATGTGCCAAATATTTTAAGAATAAATCCTATTTCTTTCCCGTAAATGCCGTAACAGCATATTCAAGAATGTGTTGTTTTTTTCAATCAAAATTAAGGTATTTTAAGCTTAATTTAGATTTATTTAAAACTTATGTACTTTTCATTCTCATGTTATCCTTTTAAAAGTTGTACAGAACAATACCAATTTTTGCATACTATATACAAAACGGTCATTTTGTTTAACTTGATTCAAATCAAAGTATTCGATTGAAGAAATGTGCCGATCGATTGAAATAGAAAATCAATAAATTCAGGAATGTTTGAATCGGCCATTGTTGACGCTTTCAATGACTTGATATTGCCGTCTTAGTTCAGTATGCTAAGTATTACGCTGGTATTGTCTAGGTAGGCTCATTTGCTTTTGGTTTTGATCCTGTGACATAAGTAGTCTACAATAACTTAGGTATAACCTTCAACGGTTATGTTTAAGTGTACCTTTACGATGTTAATGGTAAGAGTTATCCCCCTGAGATTATCTGAAGCGCTAAAGTAACTTATCAATGAGAAAATACAAATGATAAAGCTACTAGTGGGCAACTAGTCCCTAGTGTTACCTTTAGATAAGTAAGCTTCTGAATTTTTCCACCTGATATGGAATGAAAGCACTAACAATGATAACAATACGAAGAAATTAACAATGCACATTTACAGTCGTTTCTTTAAACATGTATTGTATACCTTTAAAACTATTCCGCCTAGGTAATCCAGTGACATGTAGCTCCAAATTGAATAAATAACTGGGTTCCCTTTGGAATTTTACAACAACATAAAACGTTCAGTATCACGTTGGAATTATCTTTAAGCGTGCACTATTCGTATCAGGTTAAAACTATTTAACTGAAACATTTCCATTAAAACCTAGCACTAAAATAAAAATATATTTAAACAATGTATCACCTTGAACAAGTAATCCATAAAAATCCCACATACCATTAGTGTAAACATGATAAAAGACACTTGAGTTACAGGCGTTTGAATGTAAATATGGAGAAACTAGATACAATCTTGGAATATATGATACCCGATACATACTTCTAAACAAATTCAGTTTAGTGTTTTTGAAAACCCTATTGTGAGACAGACTTTGAAATACAAAGCGATCATTTAGCATGAATTGTTATATGATTAATGAGTTGATTTATATTTCAGGATTCTTGTAGTATGCGTTGGAACGGTAAACAGTGCGACAGGTGAGAATTTAAATTAGTATTTTAAAGTTAAGCAATCGCGAAATAACGTGAAAAATGACTGAAAATTATTTAAAATTGTATAAAACGTTGTTTTGTTTTATATTTACTGTGTCCTATATATATATATATATATCAATTGCTAATGTTAATATGATAAAACTGTCAAAATGATGTTAATTCTCTTTTTTAAGTTTGTGGTATAAGACAAATAGATACAAATCAAGAAATATGCTGCGGACAAAAACCTCATGGAAGGTTTAAAGATGGACACGAGTTAGGATGCTTAAAAGGTGAGGAGTAATAGTATTGCTTTCAAATTATAGCCACACCATTTTGTTTTGTATTGCTTATCGGTGTTGTTGTTGTTGTAGGTGTTGTTCTTGTTTTTGTTGTTGTTTTGATGATGATGATGATGATGATGATAATCATGATGATGATGATGATGATGATGATAATCATGATGATGATGATAATCATGATGATAGTGGTAGTATTGTTGGTGTTGGTGTTGGTGTTGGTGTTGGTGATGATGATGATGATGATGATGATGATGATGATGATGATGATGATGATGATGATGATGATGATGATGATGTTGTTGATGATGATGATGATGATGATGATGATGATGATGATGATGATGATGATGATGATGATGATGATGATGATGATGATGATGATATTAAAACTGGTATGTAAATTCGAAGTATAACCTGATGTATACTAGGAATAATTTTGTTTTTCACAGACATTGTTTTTGACCAAACTGTTATGGTTGCTTGTGGAAATCGACTCGAAAACAGAACAATTGTGGAAAGGGAATTCCCAAACGACTTCATCTGCTGTTTTGGCCAGTTTCATGCAAAGGAAAATTATGACCGTAAGAATTTCACCGTGTGTCACTTAAGATAATTTGTAACCGTTCAGTGCTGCACTTTGAATGATCGAACTAAATGCTTATTGTTCGCAACAAGAATAAGAACGCGAATCCATACGTCAACCAATAGCACATACGTACAATGTTATACCGGCATTGAAAAGCATTGATTACCTTTCATTTAATGACAAGGTTACCAGGCAATAAAATAGCATCATCAACCGTGTTTACATAAAACAAATGTAGAACTAAATTATATTTTTTATTTAAAAACACAAAAAAGACTTATCGGACAAATTGCGATCAAATGTTTTAAAAAAGTAATGTTAATTACATAGACATACGTGCTTACTAAGGAATTTGTCATTTTTTTTTTTTAAATTAATAGGATGCTGCCATGGTGAACAGGAACGAGTGTACACGCATAGACTCCAAGCGTGTTGCAGTGGTGTTGTGGTTGATCGCAAGGTTGGAACAGCTCAAGTGTGCCACGGAACGACACTGATAGATAGAAATGCGAGACGACCTAGATTACTTCAATGCACAGGACAAAACGGACGAAAAGCAGATTATGACCCAAGCAGCTATGTATGCTGCAAACAAACCGGTAAGTGCTTATTCCTAGCAAATCTCTGTTCCTCAAACCTCTTAAAAGCATTCGTCAAAAAAGAAAAAAAGAAATATTTATACCGATGTTTGATGATGCGTGTGTGGCATTTCAGTTTATTTCGTGATGTTTTATGTCTCTCATTTAGAGTTTGTTAGGTCTTAACTAAATTCCCTTAACAGGGTCTTTGTAGTCACTTCTTTTTATCACGTATCATACAATTGTTGAAACATGAAAAAAAGCAATTTCGGACATACAGCAAAACCTAAACAAATTGCAGTATCTTACAGTTTTTTGTTAGGAATTAAACAATACCTTCGTATTGGTTATTTCAGGTTTGATATTAGAAAAAACAGGACCAGGGCCATATTTTTGTCACGATGATGGCGTATTTAATTCATATCAAATGCAACTGTTACGTCTAGATAATGGCACTGATGTTGTTGTCCAGAAAGGCATTACAATGTGTGGGAACGGTAAGCATTATAAAACGCAGGGCTTAGAAAGTTGTTCTCTGTCTGAAAGCCAAATGTTTGGCAGGAGGGGGAGCCATTTTGGACGTGCATCCCCTCTTCCCTGCACGTGAATAGGAATGCGCGGAGAACTGGATGATAAGGGGGATTAGGTGATACAACCACTAGAAAGCATTCTGTTTGAAAAAGAACATTTTGGTATATTATATTCAACCCCTACTCCGCTATTAACAGGAAAGAAATAGTTGAGGGGGAGGAATTGGGAATTGATCCGTTTTAATTTAAAACCCAAGTTATCGTTTTGTTCTATTCACCAGAACGTTACAATAATGTACATTTCTGAAGATATGTGATAAACGGTGTTAAGTTAATGATTAAAAGAAACTCAATATTTTTCCTCAGCTGGTTGGGCCAAACAAGTGACATAGTCAATTGATTTTGGCAAGAATGTTTCATGTTGTTTCTTTAATATAGGATACGCTTTCGAATAAAAGAAATATTATAATTATATTGTTTTAATGGAACCATTTTATCAACGAAGGTTACGTGAGATCAATCTATCGAATCTTCTATTCTTGGATGTAATGAAAAATAAGTAGTTCGGCTAATGAGCACACTAAGCTTATTTAAATTTTGAAACGTAAACTTAAACCTGCACTCAATTATATACTGTTTTACGATTAATAATATGGTGGATGCAAAGTGCATTTTTATTTTAAAAAGTATGCGGTCACACCTTAATACAATGACATATACATATTCAGTCGAATTATCATCTTGCCCCCTTATCTCGAAACTACTTAAGTTTCTTATAATGGGATTAAGCTAAGCACACTACTTTTGTTTTTTCTATAATATGCGTTATATTTACTTCCTTAAGAGTTTTTAGATGTTATGAAGTAAATTTCTTTATGATAATCACAATGAACCATTTTTCATTTATCAAAATCAATTTTAAGTATCTATTTTGGCTAATTGAAGTATGATTATTAAGCCTGTTGAGCTTAAGAAGTTTCGAGAAACTAGGGCCTGATTACACATCATTTGTACATGTTAAAATTCACATGTCTCAATAAATATCTCGCACATATTCGTCAATGGTCCTTTACATAACAGTTTTCAATATTAAGCATACTACCTGATTTCAGCTTTTATCACAACATCAAGTCCATTTAGTGACATCTACTGCTGTGACGGTTTTGTTCATCAATTAGAAAAGAGCGAATGGAATACAATGGAATGTTGTGGGACAAAGATATATAACTACACAATACAATCATGCTGCAACAAAGTTATTCTCAAAAGTGATAAGGGCTGCTGCAATGGACGTAAGAATTGAACATAGCTTTTATACTTTCAGATTATATCAACGTTGTTAATATTAATAAAGTGTAAATGGTATATATACACTTGTGCATAGGGCCAACGTTTAATCTAGTCGGGTTTAAAAATGCACTCTTACTCCAAAATAGGATTTACAGCAAGGAATACAAATGTGGTATAATCCCAAAAAGGATGAATAAATGTCAAAAACAACTGCTCTTATAAAGGATACAGAGTTTAATTTGAAATAAAATGTGCAGTGAACACAGTAATCTTCCTAATGAGACCATTGTAGATCACAGTAAATCTTTTAGAACTCACCAATCATTTAATATTTTTGCATGTTAAGCTATTAAATACATGGTTTCAATCGTATTATAAGCTAGAAATATTTTCCAAAAATGCATTACATAGAAAGTAGTTAAAGGTTTATCACTCAAAATCAATGTTTGTTATACATGTGCATGTATTGATTTTGAATAAGAGCGTCACTTTCAGTGTTTATTATTTACAAAAATGTAATGTGAACTACAGAGACAAGCTTGATAGTCAAAACATCAAATATTTAACGTAGATATTCCGGAGTAACATACATCGGTCGTGTTAGCGGAACAAAACACATGAAGATGCCAACTTGAACAAATATTTAATATAAATGCATAAATAAATTGAATGCTTTCAGATACACCTTACATTCTGATGGCTGAAGACTGTTGTGAAAATAAAGTCATCGACAGATCCGAGGAATTGTGTTGCAGAAACAACATTGTGACGAAGACACATCCTTCTCACTACGGATGTTGCAAGATAGACCATGCATGGACATCCTACAACGAACTAGATCCTCCAAATGTAAGTGAATAATATTGATCAAAGGTTGGAGTAAAAATATAACCTCCACCATTCAGTCATATAAACATATGTGAAACTGATCAGGGACATGGATCAAACAACCTACTGGATGTAAACAAAATAAGACCAAGAGAGAATCCTTCCTGGAGCGGCAAAATCTATAACTAGTCGTTTGTAGTGACGCACTGTTCAATACATTATTAAAGTTTTAATGTGAGACACAATGTCAAATAATAACACATTTAACTATCGGTATTAACAACCGTTAAGGGCTCCAAGCATCGATAATGAAATAAACATTTGTTGGATTTTAATAACAAATATTAAAGAATAAAGAGTAAATTTTAATACAGTGTATATGTATCGTTTGATCTATTCCTATATGTTTTGATTCATTCTCGTGTGAATGTTTTAGCTTTTATATGTTATTCATAGTAAGTGATTGAGTATTTATACTGTTTAACTGTAAGAAAAATGGATATTTATAAATCTTTTTAACATTTGTTTTTGCTTTCAATCTAGGAGTGTCTTTTGACACATCTGAGACATACATTGCACACCAATCCGACAAGACAAGAAACAAGGTTGGGTGGGTATCACAACAAAGCAGGTGAAACTACAGAGAGACGTCAATTAGAAGAATGCCCATTTACAGAATGTTACAATAGAGAACAGAAACAACGTAGAGTCTGCAGAAAACTATTTGGTATGATTGTTTATAATTTATTTGCTCACAGCATCCTTGCTTGGCTAATCAGAATAGTAATGTTTTGTAGTACAAAACAATCGGTTCATTGATCGGTTTTAGTAAAATAATAATATAAATCATGAGCCAAGATTATCATTTTTGTCTCGGATTAGTCCTATTAAATTACAAGTATTGTTTGCATTTAAAGTTATCTTTTTATGTGGATATTTATGGTTGAGACATTTAGAACAAAGCCTGTCTGAAAAATATACATATGTTTTTTTTTTTTTCAATTTTTACAGAGCTGGACATTTATCTTGACGACGTAACTACTACCTATGATGGGTCAAATCTTTATATAACACTTATCCAGCCGGATACATTTGTTAACAACAAAGTCGCACTATCTATACCATACATATGCCCATGTCTCGAAAGTGGCCATGTTTACACGTTATTTACCAGCAGGGGATGGGTTCGAAAATTGACAGCAGACAGGAATTTCTGGTCTTCAAACTATCTAACAATAAAGAAAAAGGATTTTCTAGTAATGAGAGGAAGCGGGGCGAACTCATTTACATGTACAATAAGGCGAAAGCATTCCGATTTCTACAATTCGTGGAGAGGGTCACCAATTTTTTAAAAGATGTGTATTCAAGAAAACGGATATTTTTTAGGGTATACGAAAACGAACTAGTAACATCCATGCTGAAACGATGAAGGAAACAATCCTAATCATGGATCAACATGAACCTTTAAAGAACAAGAGTTCATGTAAGGTGAATGAATCGTCTGCCGCTTCGAGACCTGACAGCTACTTGCTTGTAAAAAAACTTAAATTAAGGCGTATTGTGACTGCTCACACATAAGCAGATGGTGAAGACAATTTTTCCTAATACGAATCACTCTCAAATCTATTTCCAGATTGTTTACGTAACAAAAAATGGTAGTATCATAGATATAGAAAGAGTTAAAACAGCATCACTGAGTAGCATGAGGAAATGGTATGTGGTCACCAAGCCGTATAAGTTGGATTCCTATATACCCCCCCCCCTCCCCACCGGCAAAAGCCAATAGCTTACTGTTGCGTTTCATTGTGTCAAAATGAGTGATTTATATTTAGTTGTATTGGTTTTTTTATTTTTTATTCTGTATTGTTTTTTTCGTGGCGGGTTTTAAAAAAAAAACAAAAAACGTATGTATCTCTGTATATAAGCCTTTTCAATAAAGACATAGAAATGCTCAGTTTTAAGTGATTCTTCTTAACGTGTAATATGTAAAAGGTGCATGTTCTAAAACTTACTCGATATTTAAATACTCATTTTTATAGAAAAAATCACCTATTTGATTATAATTTAATATTGTTTTATGAATGACAAAGTCATTTAGAATGCAGCCTTTTAATTTTGCAAAAAAATGCCTCGAACTGCTCAAAATGTTTTATTTTCTTTCATGTATTGAATTATATTTGATAGACTAACTCTATGAACATGAGCTATGTATATAAAACACAAAAATCAAATCATCAATGACCAAGAGTTTTTTTGAACCAGGATTATGTATGTTTATTGTGTAATCTGTTAAAAGCCAACGTAACTTCATATTGTTCTGTTATTAACACAAAGTCATTTTATTTTGTTCTGTTAATAAAACACTGTAATTGATTATTTTGTTCCGTTAATATCCCTCTGTCAAAATATTTGTTATATGTATATTTTACTGTCGAATTACGTAGTTAATATAACACTGTCGAAGTATTCTGTTCCGTTAATATCACACCATCGAATTAATTTGTTCCGTTTATATCACACGGTCGAATTAATTTGTTCCGTTGATATCACACCGTCGAATAAATTAGTTCCGTTGATATCACACCGTCGAATTAATTTGTTCCGTTGATATCACACCGTCGAATTAATTTGTTCCGTTTATATCACAACGTCGAATAATTTTGTTCCGTTAATATCACACCGTCGAATCAATTTGTTCCGTTTATATCACACCGTCAAATTAATTTGTTCCGTTGATATCACACCGTCGAATTAATTTGTTCCGTTTATATCACACCGTCGAATTAATTTGTTCCGTTAATATCAGGATGTCGAATTAATTTGTTCCGTTAATATCACACCGTCGAATTAATTTGTTCCGTTAATATCAGGATGTCGAATTCATTTGTTCCGTTAATATCACACCGTCGAATTAATTTGTTCCGTTGATATCACACAGTCTAATTAATTTGTTCCGTTGATATCACACCGTCGAATTAATTTGTTCCGTTGATATCACACAGTCTTATTAATTTGTTCCGTTAATATCACACCGTCGAATTAATTTGTTCCGTTTATATCACACCGTCGAATTCATTTGTTCCGTTGATATCACACCGTCGAATTAATTTGTTCCGTTAATATCAGGATGTCGAATTAATTTGTTCCGTTGATATCACACCGTCGAATTAATTTGTTCCGTTAATATCAGGATGTCGAATTCATTTGTTCCGTTTATATCAGGATGTCGAATTAATTTGTTCCGTTTATATCACACCGTCGAATTAATTTGTTCCGTTTATTTCACACCGTCGAATTCATTTGTTCCGTTAATATCAGGATGTCGAATTAATTTGTTCATTTCATATCACACCGTAGAATTCATTGGTCTGTTTTACTTTGTATGCAATGTATCACCACATGAACAGACAAACAAATATTGAGAACAATTGTTGTTACATTACATTAATTATGGACCGTACATTTTGTCAGCACGGCACTAGCACATTGACTATTTACACCCTATCACTTTTAAGCAAAACATAAATGAAAGGGTTGTTCTCGTCAGTAATAGTAGCGAAAGCATAAACTACTCTGGAAGAAAAGATGTGTGGACTACACGTTGAACATGGAACACATTCAATACGTCTGAGAATGTTTTCTCACAGGCGCAAACAAAACTGGTTTACGCAAATTATTTAATTTATTTCCTCAAGTTATTTGAATAGTATAACTTTTACTAGTAATAAAGTGTTTGGTTAAAACCACCACTGACATGTTCGACTACATACAAACACCCGCTTTTTTAGGCTATCCACAATAAAGCTTGGCTGAGAAAGGCCAGCTACCAGGCAAACACCCGCTTGTTAAGGCTATCCACAAGAAAACGTGGCTTGGAAAAGCCAGCTACCAGGCAAGCATCCGCTTGTTAAGGCTATCCACAAGAAAACGTGGCTGAAAAAAGCCAGCTACCAGGCAAGCACCCGCATGTTAAGGCTATCCACAATAAAACGTGGCTCGGAAAGGCCAACTACCAGGCAAGCACCCGTTTGTTAAGGCTATGCACAATAAAGCTTGGCTGGGAAAGAACAGCTACCAGCTAAACACCCGCTTGTTTAGACCTTTAACAAAAAAGCGAAGGGAAATACAAACTTCCGCCAAACACCTTGTTAAGGTCTTCAACAATAAACCGTCGCTGGGAAATGCCAGTTTCCGGCAAACTTCCATCTGTTTCATCATAGTACGTTGTTGGGAAAGTTAACTTCCGGCAGACTCGTAGTTGTAAAGGCTTTCCAAAATGAAGGGGAGTTGGGGATTGCCAATAACCGGCATCCACCCAATGCTTAGGCCTTTAACAATTAAGTATAGGAAGGAAATGTTTAATTACCTGCACACAGCCACTTGCTAAGGCATTCCACAATAGGAAGGCAAACTACCTGCACATAGCCACTAGCTAAGGCATTCCAGAATTGAGCGTGCAAAGAGAACGCAAACTACCAACACACAGCCACTTGCTAAGGCATTCTAGAAATAAACGTGATATGGGAAGGCAAACAACTTGCACACAGCCACTTGCTAAGACATTCAAGAATTAAGCGTGCAATGGGAAGTCAAATTACATGCACACAGCCACTTGCTAAGGCATTCCAGAATTAAGCGTACAATGGCAAGGCAAACTACCTGCACACAGCCACTTGCTAAGGCTTTCCAGAAATAAGCGTTCAATGGGAGAGCAAGTTACCTGCACACAGCCACTTGCTAAGGCATTCCAGAATTAAGCGTGCAATGGGTAGGCAAATTATCTGCACACAGCCACTTGCTAACGCATTCCAGAAATAAGCGTGTAATGGGAAGTCAAACTACCTGCACACAGCCTCTTTCTAAGGCATTCCACAATTAAGCGTGCAATGGGAAGGTACATTACCTGCAAACAGCCACTTGCTAAGTCATTCCACAATAAAGCGTACAATGGGAATGCAAACTACCTGCATACAGCTACTTGTTAAAACCTTCCATAAGAAAACATTGGTTGGTAAGGTCCTGCATTAACACATTCTGAAAACTTATATCATTAAGATTAAAATTTGATCAATATTTCACGCATGCAATGGGAAGGCGAACTACCTGCTAACTACCAGCTAGCAGTAACATGTTGAGGCCTTCCTCAAGAAAACGTGAGTTTTAAGTCCCTACTAAATACATTTTCAAAACAATTAATATCAAGCTTAAAGCTGCATTCTCACAGATTAAACGTTTTGACAACTTTTATATTTTTTTACTTGGATCGTGCCCATTTTTGCGAAAATCCGGAAAGCAGTGATGCAAGACTGCTGACAAAAAATCAGATCGCAGATTTTTATATTTAAGTTCAAAAATTGATGTTTTATGTATTTTTCTTAAACCGTAAGCCATAAAACATTAATTTTCGAACAGAAATATGTAAATCTACGATCTGATTTTTCGTCAACAATCTTAAATCATTGGTTTGCAGATATTTATGCTAACATTTCCTCTTTCCAAGACAAAAAATAAAAAATAAATGTCAAAGCGTATAATCTGTGAGAGAGCAGCTTTAAAGTGCGATCCATATCAAACGTAAAACACACAACAGGCTGTGGTATCTATACTCTTTTTATTTTAAATTCCGTTTTTATACTTTTGGAAACGTCTTTAGATAAACATGAAATGAATAAATGTCAAAATATCAAGACTTTCCACCAATTTCTTGCCGTTCCTTCAGTTGTTAATATATATTCAGATATGAACAATTTGCAATAGCATAGTGATAAAAAATACTTTAAATCACTACCTGGTAACAAATATACAGATGTTTTATCTAAGTAGAAGGAATACCCCAACAATCAATGCAGTGGTTATTTGGTTGCAACCTACCTGCAGTTATACCATATCGCGTGACAATATTGCGTTAAGTTTGGAATACCCTTTTAGGGTATACATTTTAATGTATCGACTTTAAAACTAGGGTAATGATAGCGAAAATCGATGCCAAACGACCGGCCACAATTGGTCAAATTGTGCTTACAAGTGTTATACAAATAACTGTCTAGTCCATATACACGTCATATGCCTTATCGTTCTTGTGGAGGAAATCAAGGAATACATTCCGTGCAATATGGAACAGTGGTTTGAATACTCATTTGGTAAGAAATGTCATTGTTAAATCGAGTCCAGACTGTAGATTAAGGGCCTCGAATAATATAAAGTGAGTTGGGAAAACCAAAACAAAAGCTTTCGAATTAGTTTTCAGATACAATATGTTGCAACAAATAGCTTGCTCCTTGCTTCATATTTGGTTCTACAGTATAAGGAGTTAAGCAGATATTTGTTAAAATTAACTTCGTGTTATTTGATTATATTAGATAAACTTGCTTTTACTGCTATGTTGCATGCACTTTAATAAATAAAAGCTTGTGGCTTCTTCATGATTTCAACAACGAAATATCTTGAATAAAATGTCACCCGTATTCTTCTGTTGGTTACTTGAATGCATAACACAATATTTTCCGTTAATAGTGATTACAGCCTTCTAGCGGTAATCACGTTTATTTACACACAAGACGTTGTCACTTTGCGCCCCTGTGAGTACGAATGTAAACGAGTACGAAATGCGTGGGGGCGAATATGTCTCGTCCTTTCCGTTTCCAGTTTTGTTTCCAAGCAAAATTATTTCTACAAAACTGAGAATCAAATCGTAAAACATCAACTATATTGAAGCTTAAATTCTATTAAGTAATAAGAATTATGCCTGGTAGAGGTCGGGGTCGTAAGCGAACGGGGAAATCGGAAGCTGCAAGCGCGAAGAAGGCGCGTTCTTCGCCGAAGGTCGATAATACCGAAGCTGAGGGGCAGATTGAGGGGGTTGTCCAACTTCTCGGAGAGGAGCGAGGGAAAGAGGAAAACGGGGGAAAAGGTGATGACCTTGGTAATTTTGTGGATTTTGAAAAATTGTTAAAATCACAAGGCCTTTATGATCTTGTCTTTCAGGGCAAAACGGATGACAGTATTGAATTGGTACGGTGCGGTGGGGATGGGATATCATGTCATGTCCCGGTTCAGCTGAACAAGAAAATTTGGAGCCATCAGTACCTTAATTGTAGCAATTTTGTTAAAAGGCTCTATTGAGCTATCTTCATTGTTCAATCAACCTGGCCTATTACATCTTACAGATGAAGGGGCCTTAGAAGCAAAAGCCAGGACATGCAATGACAAAATTCATTCCATTGAGAGATGGACAGATGCATTCATAATTTATATGAATGTTAACCTGATTGAATACCATGACAAGTCACGCGAGATGTTAGAATATATGAGCTTGATAAGGGACTTTGCGGCTCGCCAGGCTGGTCACGCATGGCGCACTTATGACGAGCAGTTTAGGCTGCGTCAAGCAATTAGCCAACAGCCATGGGTCAAAATAAACGCAGACCTGTGGTTACGGGTGGTGTCTTTTTTACATTACAATAAAGATGAGGCAGGGATTGTATTTAGCGGTTTTAAGTTTGGTTTTCCATTGTGTTATATCGGTCCTAGGTTGGCCTTAGAAGCTAAAAATCTTAAGTCTGTGCAGTTAAATACGGGTATCGTGCAGGACAAAATTATGAAAGAAGTTTCTGAAGGTAGGGTAGCAGGTCCTTTTTCATTTAGGTCATTGTCAAACCTGCGAGTGTCACCTATAGAATTGGTCCCTAAAAATTCAGTAGGGGAGTTTAGGCTGATACACCACTTATCATCCAGCCGGTAACTCCGTCAATGACTTCATTGATCCTGCTTTGTGCTCCGTTCAATATACACACTTTGACAAGGCCGTCGAAATGGTGCAAGCACTAGGGAAAAACGCATTG
Source organism: Mya arenaria (assembly GCF_026914265.1). Lineage (NCBI taxonomy): Eukaryota > Metazoa > Mollusca > Bivalvia > Myida > Myidae > Mya > Mya arenaria. The sequence continues at coordinate 15,688,735 of NC_069130.1, read as the reverse complement.
CTCTTTAAGCTGGATGTTAAAAATGCTTTCCGTTGTTACCAGTGAATCCCAATGACTTCGAGCTGCTCGGTTTTCAGTTTAAGGGCAAATACTATTTTGATAAGTGTTTACCGTTCTGATGTAGTATTTCTTGTAGCCCTATTGAAAAACATTTTTGGAATTCTGTGTTCGCAGGAGGGCGTTAAGCAATAGCTTGTTGCACTATTTGAATGATTTTTGGGGTGGTGTTAGGCCAGGCACAAATGAGTGTTAGCGTCTCATGTCTGTTTTTATTGAATGGATGGGTGATTTGGGAGTACCATTGTCAGACGAAAAAAACGGAGGGCCCAACGACAATATAGTGTTTTCTTGGCTTGGAGCTTGACTCCGGAAAGGGCGAAGTCCGCATGCCCACCACAAAATTACAAGAAATAATAGCAAAAATAAAAAGGATCTTGGCAAAATCAAGAACAACATTACGCGAGATGCAGTCACTCATTGGCGTCCTGAACTTTGCATGCAGGGCGATATTGCCAGGGAGGCATTTTTGTCGCCGTCTTATTAATTCGATTTGTGGCCTATCAAAACCCCATCACCATCTTAGGATTTCTAAAGCAATAAAAGCTGATTTGAACATGTGGTTGTAATTTGTTGAGAGTTATAATGGCATATATGTGTTTCACGATCGCTTCTGGGAGTCTAATGCTGATATCGAGCTGTTTTCTGACAGTGCAGGAGATTTGGGACTAGGGTTTGGTGTTTATTATGCAGGGAATTGGTGTTATGTTGCATGGCCCAGTAGTTGGCATGAGCAAGAGTGGACAAGCGATATCACACTTTTAGAGATTTTCCCAATGTTGGTAGCCTTAAAGTTATGGGGTAAACAGTTGCAGAACAAGAAGCTGCTATTTAATTGCAATAACCAAGCAGTTGTGTGTGTTATCAACTCTATGACTTCTAGAAACGATCGTGTGATGACTATCGTTAGAAATATTACACTAGCATGTTTAGCTCATAATATTGCAATTAAGGCTGTTCACCTGCCGGGTGAAAGGAACCAAATTTGTGACAGTTAATCTCGTTTACAGGTCAGTCGTTTTAGAGCTTTGACACCAGAAGCAAAGCCGGAACCAGATCCGGTACCAAAGTGTCTTTGGAACATATTGAAAAATGAGCCAAGCAATTAGTGGCAGCGAGCGTTTCGCAAAATACAATGGGTGTTTATTGTAGGTCATTTAAGGCGCTGAATGATTTCCGTGACGAGCACGGCATACCTTGTATTTGGCCAGCCCCAATTACTCATATTGTTCTTTTTATAGCTGGCTGTTTTGAAATGGGTCGAGCTGCTTCAACAATCAGTACATATGTATCTGGCTTGAGCTTTTACCATAAGATGAGAGGATGGCAAGACCCCTCTGCATCATTCATAATAAAGAAAATATTGGAAGGATGTCGTCGCACTAGGGTACAATGTGACACCAGAGCTCCCATTACTCGACCCATTTTGGTTAAAATTTGTCTGGTTTTAGGTAATGTTTGTTATTCTGATTTTGAGTCAAAGCTATTTAAGGCCCCATTTGTTTTAGCCTATTTTGGATTATTCCGCAGAAGTGAGATAGTTAAAACACAACATTCACCAGATCCGCTCACTTTGGCTGATATCAAGTTTTACGGTTCAAATGAGGCGGTTCTAATTGCAGTTCCGACATCAAAAACAAGCCGTACGCCAATACCTTTACGAATCCCTAAGGAGGATTCGGATAAATGCTCAGTGGTGACGTTAGCCAAATATTTGGCGACCAGGCCTCTTATCAAAGGTCGTTTGTTTGTACATCAGAACGGGAAGCCAGTCAGTAGGTCTCAGTTCTCTGGCGTTTTGAGTAAGACTATTGGGCTGGTCGGTATGTCACACGCTAATTTTAAGTCTCATAGTTTCCGTATCGGCCGAGCGACACAGTTAGCATCAGAAGGGGTGTCCTGTGAAGCCATTCAGACAATGGGCAGATGGCGTTCAAATTCTTACAAATCATATATTCGACTCGTCCCAATACAGTCCTAATTGTCATTTTTAGATATCTGGATATTTGGGGACTCGCTGGTCTCTCAAGCATGTCAAATGGGTGGGCGCGGTCTGGAGAGTGAAAACTGTGCCTTCCACTGGTTAGGAGTTCCTGGAATGAGGTGGAGGGATTTTTTGTCAAAATTCCAATTAAAGACGATGTCTAACAAGCCCCCATATATGGTGGTTTTAAACTTGGGGGCCAATGATTTGGCGGATGTTGAGCTGTCTGAATTTAAAGCCAAAGTGGATCACGATATTAGTTACGTTAAAAGTGTGCTGCCAAGTGCCTTGTGAGTCTGGTTGGATATTTTACCGCGATTGCACTGGCGTGGTGTATATGACTCTTGTGCAAAGCAGATGGACCTTAAGCGAAAGCGGGCAAATAGATTCGGGACGCATGCATTTTGCTGCAATCCTAATGGAAGAATTATAGTGCCAAATATTGACAGGTCAACTACAGGCTTTTACTCTCTGGATAGTGTCTTGGTGTCTCGTGTTGGCTAACAAATGTACTTGTGAACCCTTAAGGAAGCCATCGACAAATTCCTGTGCGATCCTGATTACATTAAGTATTTTCAAAAATAGGCCTTAGAATTTTGGGGGACAAATTTTGCCAATTTGCTGTGGCGGAAAATTCTGGGGCGGCATGCGGCTGTCACGTGCTGGCATTAAGGTAACGATCTTAACTATTGAATTACCTAGCAAGATCGTTTTGTCCTAAATGATAAAAGTGGATTATGCGAGTAATGCGGAGGAACATGTTTAAAAAATGCTGTAATTTCTATTCCAAATTTCATATAGTGTAATTAGGGGCCAGGGTTAAGCCCGAATAGTTCAAATACTAGGTTGATCCCGTGTATCCCCTAATTTTTGGCTTTGACAGAAATGCAGTTTGGATATTGATATTGCAGTATGGAATGCGTGGATGATATTGCGGAATTGAATGCGTGCGGATAAAGTTCCAGGCGAAATGCGTAAAGCGTTATTCAGTTACAAAAGCAGGCTGCACATGTTGACCGGGTGTCGCTTCGGAATTTTGAGCCACTCGTCTTTGACTATGGAACCACCTAGCATAGACTTTATTGCGATCAACAAATGCCACTTTTTATTATGTTTTTCTTAACCATTTTACTATGTTTTTGTTAGTTGTGTAATAACATGTTCGTTTGCCATATTAGTATATTAGTGTTGTTTAATGAAAAACAATTACAAATAAGCCACTTAAAGTGAAAGAGTAGTTAAACGGATGCGTAAAATATTTTATGGATTTATGTTTTTACTTGTATTATAATTTCAAGGGTTAATTTTCTTTTAAGGGATACTTTTCTTGGTCAGACATTTAAAACTTCAAGTTTGCGTCAACAAAATTATTTTTACAAAAATATGTTTAATTCAATTTGAAACAAGCGATATATCGCATAAATGTATTTAAACTATAATAGAATGGTTTATTTGCTTACGGCGTTCATGTTTGTAAGCTTTACATTATCTTTTACTGTTCACATGTGTATATGACAGTTGATGTTTGTTAAAACGAATGAAAATAATTCAATGAAAAACTTTTGCAAAACTGCAAGAGAGTTTCTTAACATCAAACAAATGTATGAATTATTGTAAAGGACTATTTCATAACAATATTAAGCTGTAATATTAATGAATTCATTGCACGTAGGGTCATTTTTCTCTTTTTGTTGTCAAGTAAATTATTCCTGTTCATAACCAAACTGGGTTAGCAAGTTAAAGGGGCTGTACCCCATTTGATGAAATAACGAAAAAAAAGAGAAGAAAATTGTCGAAAACTGACATAAACTTGGTATCGATGTGTACAATCAATTGAAACTTACTAACTGAAGTACCACATAGTTTACAATTAATTTGATTTTCGCAGTTTTTTCGTATTTTTCCATTAAAAAGATAACTATGTATTTCTACCTAGTAGAATTAATTCCTTATGCGTGATTGGCTAGTCGATGTTATCACGTGATATTACCAAATTAGGTTTATAGCTTAAATATTCCAACCGTTTAGGGTAAGCCTTCGTAGCACTGTAGTTACAACACTGGACTGCAATTTTGGCGACACTGGTACGAACCCGGTCTCCGACTTGTTTTTTTTTTACATTTTGGTATATTTATACAATAACGATATCAAAGAGTAAAACATTTTTATTAAATAATTTACCTGAGGTTCGTTACAGAAAAAAAAATTGTGCCAATCTGGTGTACAGTCCCTTTAAGTTTTCAGTACAGAACATTCTGAAAATTAATACCTACAGTCTGACCTCTGTAGGCGGAGTTTCGCAAGAAAAACCTGGGCCATGCATTATATGCATATATAAAACACGAATTAAAAATGTCAATGATTGACTTAATAAACACGAAAATCAGTAAAGAAAAATCTTAATTATCACAAATGTTAAAGTACATGTAATAAAAAGGGGAAATGTAAACATTGATTGTTATCTTCCGTGCGTTCATGTAGTATGAACGTTCGGCCGCGTTTTTTGTCTCGCGCTTTCATGGATTTGCAAAATCATAGAAAGCAACAAAATCAATACTTTTCAATGGTATGATTTTAGAAGTCACAGTGAGTGAAGCACTTGGGAAACCGATGAAGTTCAAAGAACGGGTAAGAGGATATTAATAACCAAATATTCTTAATATGATGATCTTTACCAAATATACTCATAATTGACATGGAATTTTAATCTTCATTTTACAAACTAAATACCGATTTCAAAGAATAAAGAAACCTTTACACGTGTCTTTGTTTAATAGATTCACTTAATTAACATCATGTTTTTGACATTCTGTCCTAAACTCCATTGTTGAACACACTTGTTTCTCCAGCAGATCTTATTCAATGTTCACTGCTTTTAATATCGTCAATGTCAGGAGCAATTGTCCGAATAATTTTATCTCATATATCCGTATAAGATATCAATAAACAGCATATCATGTATAGTCAGTATACATTTCGGATAAAATCATCCTTCATTTCAAATCAATTGAATCCTTTTTCAACAGTTGAAATTGGCACAAGCTGAAATGAGTTCTAGCTATGTTAACGATCGAACTGTCTCTAATGGGTTTACTATATAGATTTATACCAAATACATATCATTGATGAATACTGTACTTAAACCAATACAGTTGCAAGAGCGGAAGTCGCAAAACACTTTAGGCACTATAACCTTATGAAAATCAATATATTGTAATAGTAAAAACATTAGTAGGCAAAATATCCATTCTCCCTAAACCGTAAATTGATTCCTACTTTTCCAACTGAATGAATAACTTTCGTTCGAGAATAATACTTTTGGCCACCCACTTCTTTAGCAGTTCCGGGAGAAGATCCACCTTGCCCGCCAAGCCTTCTTGTAAACCATCTGGTAAAATGCAATTCTTATGCATTTGCAAAAATAGACGTTTACACGAAAATGTTTCTGCAAAACCATCATTTATAACTTATTCACATAAATTTATTCAGTTAACAATCATGGCATATCACTGACGCTGTAACAACATGTTTCAACATATTATAACTGTACTGGTGAAGCCACCGTGTACTACAATTTATTCATTTCTGGCGAAGCCGCCTATGAATGTCTCTCAAGGCGAAGCCGCCTTAGCTAAGCGAATCCGCTTGTGTACATTAATGCAAAGGGAGGTTATAACAATCCATATTAGTTTCCATCTACAGAATACTCTCCCTTAAAATCAATTAACAAAGCTAACATTCAAGATTTAAGATCTGCATTCCCAAACATGCCCCCTCTGTTCTTACGTGCTACATAGAAATATTGTTGTGTTGGCAAATCAATCATATCAACAATATTTGATATGAATATCCCATTTGGACACAATAATGGCCAAAACATTGCTGACTTCCAATAAAGAACAACCAAAACTCACTTCACTCGATCAATTTCTAGTTTGCGTATGACTCTAAAAAAAGGCATCCGTCCCTGTTGAAGACGGATTCCAAAACCTAGAGAAAAATACTGTCAATTTAGCATTGTGTTCTGATGCAAACCAGTCTACATCTTATATGCCAAACCTCTGAATAACTATGTCCAATATTTCAAACGAGATACCCCAATCATAATAATCCACTATTCTAGATAAGAAGTCTGCCCTTTCAGTTTGGGATCTCGGTATCCATTCTAGCTCAATCGAGATTAAATTTTTCATACAAACTTTGAAGATACTAATAGCTATATCCTGGAGAATTATTGCATTTATATAAATCAACAAAACATCAATATTTACATATAAACTAGTACTGGTGATACCACCGTGTACTAAAATCATTCATTTCTGACGATCCCGCCATGATTCAGTGGATGCCGTTTTAAATAACTTCATAACAGTATATATATATTAACTAGTACTGGTGATTCCACCGTGTACTAAAATGATTCATCTCTGGCGATTCCGCCATGAATCAGGGTTGCCGTTTTGAATAACTTCAAAACAGTATATTTATATTAACTAGTACTGGTGATTCCACCGTGTACTAAAATGATTCATCTCTGGCGATTCCGCCATGAATCAGGGTTGCCGTTTTAATAACTTCAAAACAGTATCTTTATATTAACTAGTACTGGTGATTCCACCGTGTACTAAAATGATTCATCTCTGGCGATTCCGCCATGAATCAGGGTTGCCGTTTTAAATAACTTCATAACAGTATCTTTATATTAACTAGTACTGGTGATTCAACCGTGTACTAAAATGATTCATCTCTGGCGATTCCGCCATTAATCAGCGATGCCGCTTATTATAACTTCATATGTTTCACATCCGGCCATTCTGCCGTTAAATCATCAATGTTGCTTTTATTACTTTATAATAATATTTACATAAAAACTATTACTGGTAAAACCACCAAGTACTATAACGAGTAAGCTCTTTCGATTCCTCCATGAATCATAAATGTTGATTTTACATACTTAAAACAATATTTACATTATATACTATATCTGTTATTACCACCGTGTTATAAAACGAATCATCTTTTTGACGATTCCGTAATGACTCTTCAATATCGTTTGTTTAAAACTTTATAACGATAATTACATATAAACTATAACTGGTGATGCCACCGTGTACTATAACAAAACATCTCTGACGATGCTTCCGTGAATCAGCAATGCTGGTTTTTATAAGTTTATAACAATATTTGCATATTAACAAGTACCGTAACTGGTGATGCCACCGTAAATTATTATTAGAATGCAGCCTTTATTTTCACTGAACAAACCTGCAGATAAGCAATCATTAAGTACTAAACTTAATCATTAAGAGTTTCAGCTTTCGCGCTTGTCATATGTTTTGCCTTCTTTCAGTCGTTCTGTACACAATCCCTGCGTCATTGTCAAAATTGTATGTATTCATCTTTGGCGTTTCGCTGTGAATCAGCGATATCGCCTTTTATAACAACTTTATAACATTTGTTTTGTCTTGGTGATGCTGCCATTGAATCTACGATGCTGTTAAACTTTAATCTTAGGTAAGAAAAGCAACAACATACAAACTCATATTATTATTATTATTATTATTATTATTATTATTATTATTATTATTATTTATTATTATTATTATTATTATTATTATTATTATTATTATTATTATTATTATTATTATTATTATTATTATCATTATTATTATTATTATTATTATTATTATTATTATTATTATTATTATTATACTTGTTAAATGCTGTATCATCACAATCACCCACTCCAGACAAAGTACCCTTTTCATCATACATGTGTTCTCCATACTATTAAATATAACACTATCTTTCAAAACCAAAAACTCTTTTTGTAAACAATGTAATTGTTTTACAAAAAAATATGAAATCTGAACATACCAAATTAGCCCATGCAATCTTTCATGACATTTTGCGAGCAGTTTTATTTAAAGAACTTACTACTTTTGATAAGCCTTGCGTATAACATAGAAATGCCTTTTCCATCGAATTTGAAATATTGTGAAAATGAATGTATATACACTTGTAGAAACAGTAAGTACTTGAATATGTCGGTAGTATTACACCATTTACAAACTAAATATTGAATAATAAGTATATGAATTCCTTTTATATTGAACTTTGAGCTTGACGACATGCTACGAAACAGTTTCCTCACCCACAAGCATCATTATTGAAATTAAACAACCTGCGCAACGCGCACATATTGGATTTAAAAGACTCGGATAACGGATGCAGTAAATATATACTGTAAATAACATTAAACATTGCATGGACAATATTTGGTTAAGCTGAATTGAAAGATCACCTTTATTTGGTTAATATATAACAAAAATGGAAGCCTCGCTCCGCATTACCGGAAGTTAATTGTCGGAAGTTATCACAGAAAATCAGTGGATAATACACAGCCATGTATCATTGAATAATAAGTAGTGTAATTTCAGTATAGTTCAATTGAATGGCTGAATGGCAACCAATGATCTCTAACACAAATACATGTTATCAATATTGTTGATACCCAATATATGTATTCTTCACGTAAATGTACGCGTTTGTTTAAAAATCGACCGTATATGAACAAACTCTTGTTGCATATTTAATCGCGTATCAAAGAATTTGTCGTAGAACTTATCAAAGAGCTATCATATATCTTATAGCCTATCATAGGGCTATCATATAGTTTATCACAAAGCTTATCACAGGGCTTCTAAAATAGCTTATAATATAGCTTATCAAAGAGCTTATCTCCGGGCTTATCAAGAACCTATCATAGGGCTTATCATGAGCTTATCATATAGCTTATCATTGAGCTTATCAAAGAGCTTATCATAGAGCTTATCTTATAGCTTATCAAAGGGCTATCATAGGGCTTATTATAAAGCTTTTTCACAGGGCTATCACAGCGCTATCATATATCTTGTCATTTATCTTATCATATAAATTATCATAGAGCTTATCAAAGATATTATCATAGGGCTTATCATAGGACCTTCATGGAACTTATCATTGAGCTTATCAGAGGGCTATCATAGAGCTTATCAAAGAGCTCATCATAGAGCGTATCAAATAGCATAGCATTGGGCTATCATAGAGCTTATCATTGAGCGTATCAAAAAGCTTATCATAGCGCTATCATATAACTTATCATAGAGCTTATCAAAGAGCTTATCAAGGAGTTTACCATATAGCTTATCATAGGACTTATCACATACCTTGTCATAGAGTTATTATAGAGCTCTCAAAAAGCTTATCATATAGATTATCATTGAGCTTATCATAGGGCTATAATAGAGCTTATCATAGGGCTTATCAAAGAGCTTATCATAGAGCTTATCAGAGAGCATCTCATAGAGCTTGTCATATAGCTTATCATAGAGCTTTTTGTAAAACGTATCATAGGGCTTATCAAGACTTTATCATATAGCTTATCATAGAGCTTATCATAGGGCTATCATAGAGCGTATCAAATAGCTTATCATTGGGCTATCATAGAGCTTATCAGAGAGCTTATCAAAAAGCTTATCATAGGACTTTCATCAAGCTTATCATAGGGCTTGCATAAAGCTTATCATAGGGCTTATCAAAGAGCTTATCAAAGAGCTTATCATATAGCTTATCTAGAGCTTATCATAGAGCGTATCATATAGCATATCATAGGGCTTTTTAAGAGATTATCATAAGTTATCATAGAGCTTATCAAATAGCTTATAATAGGGTTATCGTGGAGCTTATCATAGGGCTTACCAAAGAGCTTATCATAGAGCTTATCATAGAGCTTATCATAGAGCTATCATAGAGATTAACATATAAAGCATATTGCTGAGTATTTTGTAGGGTTATCATAGAGGTTATCATAGTACTTATCTTTGAGCTAACCATAGGGCTTATCATACTGCTTATCATGAAAATTATCTTAGAATTTACCATCCGGCATTTCATAGAGCTTATCGTAGGTCTTATCATCAGGCTCAGCATAGAGTTTACCATAGAGCTTTTAAGGATGCCAACAGCCAGAGAAAAACGAAGACGAAGAATTAACTGGACAATAATTAGAAATCATTTTCATGTTCCACTTTATAAAACTTCAAATGAATATTAGCTTACTTATTATCTTCATTCAAATAAAATTCACACGCGAAAAATACAATGGCATTGAAGATGCGTGATATAATTGTACAAAGATTATTTATTTTAAATATGTACTTTTTGTTTAATTTGTTACTTATAAATATACCATGAGCAATTAAATGTTCATACTTTTTAAAAACTATACAATTCAACGGAATATTGTATTCCTTAGATACGATGCAAACGCACACATATCAATTTTAATTAGAGCTTATCATATATATTATTATAGAGCTTGTTATAGAGCTTATTATAGAGCTTATTAGCTTATATCTTACACAAATACTTGTTATCGAAATTGGTACCCAATATATGTATTCTTCACGTAAATGTACGCGTTTGTTTAAAAATCGACCGCACATGTATATGAACAAACTCTTGCCGCATATCTAATCGCGAATCAAAGAATTTGTCGTAGAACTTATCATAGGGCTTTCATATATCTTATTATATATCTTAGCATAGAGCTTATCATATATAGCATATCAAAAGGCTTATCATAGGGCTATTATAGGCCTTATGATATATCTTAGCATTTACCTCATCATAGAGCTTATCACAGATCTTATCATAGAGCCTATCACAGATCTTATCATAGAGCTTATCATATATCTTATTATAGAGCTTATTATAGAGCTTATCATGGACCTTATCAGAGAGCTTATCACAGGGCTATCATAGAGCTTATCATAGGGCTATCACAGGGCTTATCATAGCTTCGTCATAGCGTTATCATATATCTTGTCATATATCTTATCCTAGAGATTATCATATATCTTTTCATAGGGCTGATCATAGGGCTTATCACAGGGCTATCATAGAGCTTATCATAAAGCTTATCATAGGGCTATCATAGAGATTATCATAAAACTTATCACTGGGCTATCATAACGTTACCATATATCTTGTAATATATCTTATCATAGAACTTATCAAAGATATTATCATAGATCTTTCCATAGGGCTTATCATAGGGCTTATCATAAAATTTATCATAGGGCTTATCATAGTGCTTATCATAGGGCTTCTAAAAGAGGTTATAATAAAGCTTATCATAGAGTTCTTAATATGGCTTATAAAAGAGCTTATCTCAGGGCTTATCAAAGAACTTATCATAAAGCATATCATATAGCTTAACATAGAACTATCATAGAGCGTATCAAAAAAGCATATCATTGGGCTATCATAGAGCTTATCATAGAGCTTATCAAAGAACTTATAATAAGCTTATCATAGAGCTTGTCAAAGAGCTTATCATATAGCTTATCTAGAGCTTATCATAGAGCGTATCAAAGGGCTATCATATAGCTTACTTTAGAGATATCATCGAGCGTATTCAATAGCTTATCATTGGACTGTCATAGAGCTTATCTTAGAGCGTATAATAAGCTTATCATAGAGCTTATCATATAGCTTATCATAGAGCTTATAATAAGCTTATCAGAGCGCTTTCATAGAGCTTATCATAAAGCTTATCATAAGGCTTTCATAGAGCTTATCATAAAGCTTATCAAAGAGCTTATCATAGGGCTTTCATAGAGCTTACCATAAGGCTTATCAAAGAGCTTATCATAGAGGTTATCATATCGCTAATCTAGAGCTTATCATAGAGCGTATCATATTGTTTATCATAGGGCTATTATAGCGCTTATCATAGGGCTTTTAAGTAGCTTATCATATAGATTATCATAGAGCTGATCTTATAGCTTATAATAGGGTTATCATAGAGCCTATCATATGGCTTATTAAATAGCTTATCATATAGCTTATCATATAGCTTATCATCGAGCTTATCATAGAGCTTATCATAGAGCTTATCATAGGGCTATCATAGAGCTATCATAGAGCCTAACATACTTAGCATATTACAAAGTATTTCATAGGGTTATCATAGAACATGCCATGGTTCTTATCATTGAGCTTATCATAGGGCTTATCATACTGCGTATCATGAAGATTATCTTAGAATTTACCATCCGGCATTTCATAGAGCTTATCGTTGGGCTTATCACCAGGCTTAGCATAGACTGTATCATAGAGCTTTACAGTCATCAACAGCCAAAGAGAAACGAAGACGAAGAAGGTAACTGGACAATAATTTGAAATCATTTACGTGTTCCACTTTATAAAACTTCAAATGAATATTAGCTTACTTATTATCATCATTGAAATAAAATTTACACGCGAAAAATAAAATGGCATTGAAGTTGTGTGATATAATTGTACAAAGATTATTTCTTTGAAATATGTACTTTGTGTATTTTTACTTATAAATATACCATGTTCAATTGAATGTTCATACTTTAAAAAAAACCTATTCAATTAAACGGAATATTTTTTTGCTTATACTTTTAATTTGATTGCCGAAAAATACGGTCTGAGATACGATGCAAACACACACACATATCAGTTTAAATTGTTGTGGTGTTTGACTATGTACACACCATTTATTTTGTCTCCATATAAATGGGTTATCTTAATGATAAAGACACGGCGAGATTGCAAATAAAACCTGACTTAATTGAGTGTCAGGATATGCTAAAATATGTTGTTAACACAGCATCCGCCGTCAAGGCATATGGTAGAGTGACCCTTGTGCCAACATACCACAATTATTGTAATTTACACTTTTCATTGTATCAATAAGTATTGAACAAGTGTGTTTTTTTATAAGGGTCATAACTGGTTTAGATTAAGGCGTGGTCTTTCATATATGCAATGGTAGTTTAAACAATGAACGCCACCTAGTTTCGGACACAACTAATGAGGGTTTTAATTGATTCAAATTTAGACGTCTTCCATATATACACTGGTAGTATAAGGGAATGAATTGCGGGGTTAATGTCATTATCCAGGTATAAACGCAATCGGGCTGGTCAAAGTGTGCGGAGTCCGGAGTACTTTGACAAGCCCAATTGCGTTCATATCCCCGATAATGACATCAATCCCGCAATTCATTCCTTATATTTATACCAAAAGTTAATTATTTCATTAAAGAATAGCTAAAAAAACTTCATTTCATTTAAGAAAACCTTTCAGTAATCCCATTCTGTAAATAGAACGACCCGACTGTAACCCAAGGCATTTTTTTCAAATGACGTCACAATAACGCGGGAAAAGATAAACAACTTGAAATAACCTATAAAAGTAAAATTATTCTAAAACTATTCGTTTAAAATATAATAAATTAACACTTTCTTAAATGTTGATTTATATCTTAAGGGACCTGCTGACACAATACTAACAATAACAAGATCAATAGTTCTCATGTATATTGTTATGTGATGAATTGCGATCCGAAAATATCCGAAGATGTTGCGTTCATCGATTGATAAACGCAATTGCCGAAATGCAGTTCATTTAAGGAATGGAAGTTGAGGTGTAAATATTAAACAATGAACGGCACCTAGTTTCGAACACAACTCATAAAAGGGATTTAAATTTAGGCGTTGGCTTCCCTATATATACAGGTAGTTTAACACTGAACGTTTCCGAGTTTCGGAGACAACTCATGAGGGTCATAATTCATTTAAACTTAGGCGTTGTCTTCCCTATATATACAGGTAGTCTTAACGCTGAGTTTCGGAGACAACTCATGCGGGTCATAATTAATTTAAACTTAGGCGTTGTCTTCCCTATATATACAGGTAGTTTTAACGCTGTGTTTCGGAGACAACTCATGAGGGTCATAACTAATTTGAACTAAAGCGTTTTCTTCCCTTTTTATACAGGTAGTCTAAACACTGGATATTACCGAGTTTCAGAGACATCTCATAAGAGTCATAATTGATTTAAATGTAGGCGTTGTCTTCCCTATATTTATACAGGTAGTTTAACCACTTAACGTTACCGAGTTTCTTATACAACTCATGAGGGTCACAATTGATTTATATTTTGGCGTTGTCTTCCTTATATATAATGGTAGGCTAAGCAATAAGCATTTCTAAGGTCTGGAGACAACCAGTAGGGTCATAATTAATACAAATTACGGCTTTGACTTTCCAATATATACAGATTGTTTAAACGATGCGCGCTTCCAAGTTCGGGACACTACTCGGTTCATTATTGATTCAGATTTAGGTGTTGTCTTTCCCATATATACAGGTTGTTTCGACAATTAATGCTACCAAATTCCGGAGACAAATCATGAGGTGTCATTATTGATAAAAATGAGTATTGTTGTTTCATCTGGATATATACAAACTGTTTAAACAATGAACGCTTTATACACATTAAAGAAGTTGGTATAATTCATTCAGAGAAGCTATTCGTAGACATACAGGTAGTTTAAACGCTGAACGTAACCGGGTTAAGTAGACAACTACTGAGGGTTATTATTGATGCACATGTAGGCGAAATCTTCCACATAATCAGGTAGATCATACACTGAGCGTTACCAAGTTTAGGAGACAACTCAAATATGTGACATAAAATTATATTTAGGAGTTGTCTTTCCTGGCCATCGTGGTTATTTTAAGACTGAGCGTTACCGAGTTCCCGAGGCAACTCATGAGGGTGATGACTGATTTAGATTTAGGAGTTGTCTTTCCTAGACATCGTGGTTATTTATACATTGAGCGTTACCGAATTCCCGAGAGAACTCATGAGGGTAATAAGTGATTCAGATTTAAGCATTGTCTTCCCTATATAATACAAAAAGTATAAACAATGAACATAACCAACTTTCGGATACAGCTCTTGCGGGTCGTTCTTCATTCAAATTTAAGCCTTTCATCCTTAGAATTAGACAGTTTAAACAGTGAACGTTACTACGTTCCGGAGATTTCTCATAAGAGTGTAATAATTGATTCACATTTAGACGTTTTCTTTTCTAGACATCGAGGTAGTTTAAACACTGAACGTCAACGATTTCCGCAGACAACTCATGAGGGTCATATTTGATTAACATTGAGTTGTCTTCCCGAGACATCAATGCTGTGAACACTATGACATAATAATTGTGCTTACAGATTCCCGGGGGGGGATCATGTTAAATTTGTATTTCTCCTTTTTTAGTCGAGTGTTAACCTTAAACATACATTGCTAAAACAGTGGTTTATTATAAACGTACATAGACCCAGTGCCGATAGAATTTGTGCCGTGGTTTCAGCCAATGGGCTTAAGAGTAGGATGATTATGTTTATAGATCAATATAACTTTCGCATTTCATAGAGGGTAATTCATAAACAAGGTTGAAACAATTAGAGGTTCATATGATTTTATTAAGTTGATTGAAAATGACTTTTCGACATGGAATTTGAAAGTTTTATACATAAGCTGGTACAGTGCCGATGGTCGAGTGGTAGGCGTATCACAATCCAGATCAGAGAATCATTGATGCAATTCCCGCAAGGAGCTTTGTTGGCGATTATTTGTAGTTTAGTAGATTTGCCAGTAAAAATTTACTTTGATATTGGTATACTACTGTTTCATATATATTAATGAAATATATAAAAATATTCCCAGAGCGAAATTGATAATAACTCTTAAATGAAGAAACAAATGAATAGACATTAAAAATAAAGTCCAGTTCCACTAGCAAATTAATTCATACATAAGTAATTTAACACTTCTATAAGTGATTAACTATTAAAAACAGACATTCTTAAAAAAATGTTTAGATATATGTAAAAATGACAAAAATCTAGATTCAAGGATAAAAGAAATATGCATCCGTAAATATATATCGCATATATACTTTTGACCAACTTTTATAACCTTTTTATAGCTGAGTTGTCCCGTCATACTTTTTTCTTAAAAAATCTAAGATTGTTGCCATTTATATTTAAGAGTTATATATGTTTTTCAAACAAACAAACAAAGTGTCTTCAAATATTTCCCTTTTTGAGGCATACACAGATAATACAAAGCACAAGGCTGACACAAGAACTGACGAGAGTAATTAATATAAGCTACAATAGCTTGTTTCGCAATCGTTGTAAAATTAAATAAGTTTAAACTAAAAACTGATTATCTAAGTCACACAGTAAACAATGCAAACATAATTCCTTACATGATTTAATGTCCCTCAAACACTGTATACCTCCATCATGAAATAAATTCTAATAAAGTTATCCTGACCTTAGAATGTTTACTTTTTACACACCCCTCTTCCTTCTCTCTTTCAAATGATCACAGCTATCATTTAGCAATTACGCTGTCCCATCTATTGAAGTTAGCCTGCAGTTCTAAGAAATGAAACTGTTACATAAGATATAATCTAAGATTTTACAGCGTCGATTAAGTTATGGATATATTGTACATACATTGGGTAGACATATTGCATGAAGATGATCTTGGTATTGTTTTATTCAAAACAAGTTGTTGAACACTTCAATAATGTTTCAAAGCTAATGGAGATCACCAAAAGGTACAAAAACAAAAAAAAGACAAAGGAATAAAACAGTAATATATATGCTTATTGACTTAAAAAACATAATAACAAAATGGTTGTTTAGTTCAGTTTATAAAAAAAAAAAAAACATTTTAATGAGTATGGAAATATTCATGGAATAAGACAAATATTTCATATACATGTCAAATTGAACATTCATATACATACCATTAGACTTTGATGATGCTGCTGGTGTTCTTCAAGAGTGTGTTGTTGGTGTTCTTATAGTCGGAGTTGTTTCACTTGTAGACAATAGTGTTACTCGTGTAGCTGGTGTCGCCATTGGTTTTGTTTCAGATGAAGTTCTAAAAGCTGGTGTTGTTCTTGTGGAAAGTGTTGATGTTTTTGTAAATGGGGTTTGTGTTGTTGTTCTTGTAGACAGAATTATTCTTGTAGGAAGTGGTGTTGTCCTTGTAGAGGAGGTTGGTGTTGTTGTTCGAGTAGACAGAATTGTTCTTGTAGGAAGCGTTGTTGTTCTTGTAGATGGGATTGGTGCTTTTGTTCTTGTAGGCAGAGATGTTCGTCAAGCTTGTGTTGCTGTTGTTGTTCTTTAAGAAGGTTTTGTTCTTGTAGACAGAATTATTCTTGTAGGAAATGGTGTTGTTCTTGTAGAGGAGGTTGGTGTTGTTGGTCTTGTAGACAGAATTGTTCTTGTAGGAAGCGTTGTTGTTCTTGTAGATGGGATTGGTGCTTTTGTTCTTGTAGGCAGAGATGTTCGTCAAGCTTGTGTTGCTGTTGTTGTTCTTTTAGAAGGTGTGTAGACAGAGTTGTTATTTTAGATGAAAATGTTTGGTCAGGGACTTCTTAAGGATCCCACTTATGATTGTAGAAGGCATGAACAATAAGACAATTTGAAAACATGACTCTTGTTTTCTCTGTTGGAGTCATCCCTCTCATTCTGAAATGAAAAGTTGTAGCCGTTTCCATGTTTTAACATCCATTTTTTTCTACTTAATGGATGTTTTGAAGGCAAAAATCGCTTTGCCCTCCACTAAACATAAATATTAGAGGCCCTAAACATGTATAATCGTTCCATATTTACAAACATGCTGCCCAAGGCACTGCTAATAGCAGTTTTTGTCTAAATGGCAGGAAGAATTGATAGCCTACAGATTTTTACATGTTTAAAAAATGCTAAAATATAGCAAGACCTCTTAAATAAAGCTCATATATTTCAAACGTTTTTAACAAGTTATTCGGTTAGTTTTGGAACGGATGCTAAATACATACCTGTTTCATGCATAAATAGTTTTATCCAAGCAACACATACAGAAATGAAGCAGCTAAGTGACAAAATCTTATCTAAAACCACCAAAACCAGTGTGCCCTCTGGGTTCTGAAAGGTAACCGGTCTTTATGGGGGTTTAGAGTGGGCGAAGCCCCCCTGATGCCCCTGAGGTTTAGGCATTCTAAGAGTCTTAAGTTTAATTTAAACATACCTGTACATGTTGATAAAAGACAAAGTATGAAGTTTATTATACGAATAAACATTTAAATAGCAAATTTAATTAGCACATTGTCATGCAGTAACATTTGAAATATATAAATGTTAAGAAGTGAAGAAATATACGTAATCTGTTTGACATCAATCCTGACATGGATTTTATATATGCATTTCTTTTTGTCTTATTACCAGTTTCGTATGAATTGCCCATTCTTGGTCATTTACACTATCATCAGAGGAATCATTTTTCATGACCTGCATTTGGAATGAGGACCTCTACCTTTGCCGTCTTTTGGACATTTGACTTGTTCGGGTGACTGTCCACTGTTATTCAATACTATTAAGGTATAGAACATCATTTAGTCATTATTCTGTAAGGTTATTCTAACTAACTTCATTTATATATGTACTACACATTCATGATATATTTCATGATTTAAAATAGATACAAACACGCACACACCCATACACAAACACACACGCACACATACACACGCAAGCACACATGCACGCACACAAGCTCACGCACGCACGCACGCACACACACATACACACACGCGCGCGCACTAACACACATACACACACATATAGTAATAAACTGCAATTAGGTTTCACTTTAAACTTCTTTAAAAATATATTTCTTAAGCTAATAAGCAGATAAGGAAATATGATAAATCTATATGAAATGCAAATGTACACTTATTTGAATGTACAGACAATGTATGATTTCAATTGAACTGACCTGCAATGTACCATTTCATTTGATTGCCTCTCATGACAGCTTCAAGGGACTGACTGAACTTTACTGAAGATTTTTCTTCGCCAAGGAACAAGGTCTTCCAACTAAAACAATACCATTTGTATCTGCAATTTTACAGTACAATCCGCTCATTATATAACTATTTAACATGGAGTTAGTTATGTCTCAATTTTGTTATTCTACTTTAACTGTTATAATTATAATACTTTAGTAATGTTTATGGGGACATACTTTACAATGACAAACACCATGAAAACAGTTATTTAGGGACGGACATAACATTGACATACAAGTGTACCCTAGTAATAGTTATTCTGGCATGTACTTTACAATGACAAACACCATGGGGACAGTTATTCAGGGACGGACATTACTTTGACATACACCATTGTAATAGTTATTTGTACTTTACAAAGTCATACACCATGGCGAGGTTAATCAAGGACGGACATTACATTGACATTAACTATAATAATAGTTATGAGGACATGCACCACCACACCACACCATGGTGGACAGTTATTCAGGGCCAAAAAAAATATATTGACATGTATACAATATAAATTAATATATTTAATTATTAATAATAATTTTTAGGACATGTACATTAAAAAGACACACATCGTGGAAACAGTTATTCAGGGACCGACATAACATTGACATATACTATAGTTATAGTTATGAGGACATTTACATTGAAAAGACACACACCATGGAGACAGTTATTCAGAGACGGACACAACATCTAACAAGCACAACAATGTTACCAGAAAGTCAAAAAATGAAATCTGTCAAAACATGCATATACAGTCAGTTAAATACGCCAATTCTGAAATTGCTGAGAAGTTGCGATGTTGCTGTTAAAGACTATCCTGAGCTTGCCGGAAAAGGCAGAATATTATCTCGAAAATGTCTTTATTGTTTGTATTTGTGTTAAATTAGGCACCCTCTGCTTCATCAAAACATAACGTTGTGCGCATAAAGATCGCCTGCAGATCACATATAAGCAAAATTGTTGTCTGTGTCATAAGAAGCTTACTGAATTTACTAGATTTAATCTGGGGTAGGAGTTCTCATGCAATTTCTTCTTACTGTGAGATAGTATTCCTTTCGCGGAAACACGTGCCAAAAAGTGGGTTTGACAAAACCAGCATCAAAGCGAAAATACAAAGAACACAACCAATGGCAAAATCAAAGTATGATAGGTCAATAAGCACTAAACAAAGGTGAAGCAGTTCGCCGTAGACAAGGTGTGAAATGGCCAACTGAAGGACAATAGTGGGCGGTAGGTCGTACATTGCAGAGAATGGCGAAGGAGGTTCGTACCTCAGAAATTGAATACACTTGCTTAAGTCTAACGTAAAGCCAATGCTTATAATAGACCTCGATGCATACATATTACAATCTCATGATATAATGACACCAAGGTCGAAAATTCCTGAACAAGAATGACCTGATTAAACCAGGAAATAATTGCTTTCCCACCTCAGAATTATATGTATATATTATCACTTGTTATCATTGTTAGTAATTGCAGGGAATATTATACAAAACTGGTGCTGATTTCAAAACGTGTGTAGCTAGTATAGTGAAGAACTTAAAAAGATCCAAAATGTTTGTTTACGCCTGATGTCCTTCTAGAGCTTTAGCATCCAGACTGGTTACACAGATAAACATCAATCAGAGTCTTAAGGCATTGACAGTGTAATTATGTGTGTTTAGTATGTATAGATGAAAAGGGGTCTAATCTGTATATAACTGGAACACTTTCTACTCCTTTGTCTCGAGAAATATCAAGCTATTCACTGCAAAAACTGAATAAATAAAAAAAGATTGAAAATGTACGAATAAATGAACAAAAAGTAGCAACACGTCTTTAAAATAGGACAATCATTGTTGTTATTTTTTTTAATGTGATTGTTGAAATTAATAATTTCTTGTTCATAAGCTGTATTTCAAATGTACTCTTGAGAAAGCGTTATTCTGCACCAGATGTAGTAAGTTTTATTTTGTTTTTTTACTTATATAATTTGAATTAAATGTAATATTCGCTTAATAGAGCAAACAAAACGTGTGAATAGAATCATAGCACAGACCAATAACAAATAGTAAGATATGTTCTTAATCAGGTTCATAAAATCTCAGAGCCACGGCCAGAAACGACTGACAAAAGGCATTAAAAAGTCATTTAGGAATGAAGAAACCAGTATAAATTACTTTTAAGGAACAAACTTACTCACATAATGCTTCAGTTTAGATACATTTCAAAAACGTGATTTTTATCTACTAAAACATTACCTTATGTTGTCGTACGCCAATTAAAGCTCGGTCTTGCTGGTTCGTCATCAACTCCCGGACCTGTTAATACAATGAGAAGGGTACATTGAGACTATCAAAGGCATATTCACAATGCCAAAATGGTGAAACTCTTCTATTTATTTGTGGTAGAAACCCTGTTAAAATATTGTGGTCTCGCCAACTTAGGTCGATTTTACCATTGACAGCACATCATTTACAGCAACACGGTCAAGACATAATAAAACATCAAAGCGAAAATACAAAGAACTCAGCTTACATCAAAATCGAAGTATGATAGGTCAATACACACTAACCACAGGTGACGCAGTTCGTCTTATACAAGGTGCGAAACGGCGAACTATAATTGTAAGGACAACAGTGGAAGGCAGGTCGTACATTGCAGACTGGCGAAGGAGGTTCGTATCGCAGAAATTAAAGGCATATGCTTAAGTCTAATGTCAAGCCAATGCCAATAATAGACCTCCATGCACAATCATTACAATCTCAGGATTCAATGCTACCAAGTTCAAAAATACATGAACAATAGATATATTTACCATCACTTGTTATCCTTCTGAGTTATGGTTAGGAGAGAGAGAGAGAGATGTTGTAATATCAACAATACACAAAATACTCCAATATAAAATGTGTTAACTTGCACTACTTCCCTTAAATCATTAAATATTTTGTAGCATTGCGTATTACATTCTGATGTTCTACTCTTAAAATGCACTTAGTTACCGAACTTCGCAAGGTTAACATTTTAACAAAAAGTTGTGTCTGTATTACATCAGAAACTCATACCATGGAACTCTTTTCCCTACAAATGTATATGGCTGTTTGCATATAATTTCCTAGTATTATTTGTTTTGATAAGTGGGTTTCTGTTCTCACCAATCTTAGCTGTAGTATTGTAGATAATACTCACATGTTAATGGCCTCAGAAGGTATGTGTACTATATGTTTCATATACACTCCGATCTGGATTGTGACTTATAAAACAGTCTCAATTGAAAACAAGGAACTGGCAGCTGAAGAAAAATCCAATAAACATATTAATTACAAAAAAAATGTTTTCCAATTGACACGGATTTCAAAATGGAGTAGAAATACATAATCGTAATGACATCTCGTTTTTCGGCTACAAATATCTAACTTAAAGACTTCCACATGCTATGATGTTTCTTATATTTAAACTTGAAACTATTCATTTTTGCAATACTGTGTCAAATTATGTTAAGATCTACGCAAAAAGACCACCTGTATCTTCTGTTCAAATCTGACCTAATTCATCACATACTGTACGTTTAAAAATTGAGACAAATACAGGGACGTGCATCACTTTCAAAAAAGCAGAAATAACCAATTCGGTCAACTGACCAGACATTATTTCCTTCTGCATTGGAAGAATTTGATCGAGTTAAGTGTTTATAAAAGCTTGCTTTACACGATAACCACAACTTTCCTGCCTACTCACTAAGGTTTATTTCATACCAAAATAAGATTTTTCTACTTCATCGGCTAAATATCAAACATTTAAAGTTGCCTAAAATCAAACTGAAATACATAACCAAGAGAGCCAAAATGGCCTTTTACTCGCTCACCTGATTAAAATTACCAACAAACCCTGGTTATTAAGGATGTTGCATGTGGCAAAGGAAGTAGTTGGTTATTTGATAGTTGATAAGGAAGCTGATCGTTGCTAAGGGAAATCATATGTATTTCTAGGGTAGACATTGTCAGCTGGTTGTTCTAAAGGACTATGGATTTGATGGCAATGAAAGCTGATTGTTGCTATATAGGTCAATGGATACTGAGGAAGTAATTAATTGATAGGGATGTAGATAGTTGCCATGGAAGAAAGTGATTGCTAAGAAAGTCATTTGTTGCTAAGGTAGTCATTGGTGCCTTAGGTAGGTTTTGGTTGCTAATGAAGTAATCTGCTGCTTAGGTAATCAATGGGTGCTAAGAAGTCATTGGTTGAAATAGAAATAATTATTTGCTATGGATTAAGGTCGTTGCTAAGTTAATCATTGGTTGCTTATAAATTCATAACTGTCTAAGAAAATCATTAGTTCCAAAGTATTTATGAGAAAAACTTTCTTATGTAAACAGGTGAGTAAAAATTAAAAGTTGTTTTATTACATTAATCGAGTAAAAGGTCTTGCAAACCAACTGCTTCAAATACTTTAATATATACATATATTTTAATTTTATCACAAGTTTTGCGAAGATGAAGTTGTAAGTATGTTGAAGTCTAATAAATGTCAATTTTCAGGCCAGTCGGTCGGTCGGGCAGGTGTGCTTCACATCATTAAATTAACCCTTACTGCATTAAAGGGACTTGTAACTTTACCAACTTTAAGTGGACCTAAAGTCCAGATAATTAACAACAAAAAAGTGCAAATAAACTCGACCAGACATTTATTGAAGTGATAAGTAAACAGGGTACAGTTTATTTAAAAAAAAAACAACACGTAAATATATTTTTACAGTGTACATTTTTGTGGTATTTCCAAGTTCCCAAAACTGTATATTTCTTCAATATTATTAAACATTTACATTTTTCCAATACTTTGACATATACTTTGAGGCAATTCAAGTTATTTGCTTGTATTTTGAGGGAAGAAAATGGGCGTTGCTACCTGACCACTTATCACTTGTCAATATTTAACAAGCAGATTTTTTTTTATATAACATACCCATGACTGTTTGTTATATTCATTGGCAAAACTAAAGTGCCAATCATTAATGTTCAACAACCAAAGATTTGTTAGTGAACACAAAATAATTTATATGACTCATTCGATATTTTACGGTTGATGGTATTGATTACTGTAGTATGTTTGTGTTAAACCACTGCAAGCTTATGTGAAATGTATCTTGTTTTGCCTTCTTTAAATTAATGCTTTTTGATCTTAGTATTGACCAAGTTATTGCTAAATTTAACTTTTCTAATTTACATCCTATAACACATGCTTATGAATGTTACAAGTCAGATCAATTCATTCATGAAGCATTATGTTTGCAAGGATCCAATGGGTTAGAATTTTTTTCAATTCTGCAATTAATTTAAATCATTGAAATAGTCCATAGATGGGCGGGAACAGAGTTTGAGTATTTATCAGTCTTTCAGTGTTGTTAGAATTTCGGGCATAGTTTGTAGACATTAAAAGTAATCCTGGTTAGAGATATCACCCACGGAAGAGAAACAATGAGTTGTGGTGCGACGGGGGATTGAACCTGCGGCATCTGAAATGATAGCCCCTTAAAGTACCTAACCACTAGTTCACGTTTCTGGCACAATGTTCCAGCATCAGTCTCGCTGTTGAGCTTACTGTTTAAAGTGTTTCGGTTAACTAAGACTGATTTTACCAAAAACACGTTGAAATAATTGGTACCAATAGCTTTATTGCCTTGCGTTTGACAGTATTGAGCAATTTTGAGTCTCCGGTATGCTTTTTAACCGAGGAAAATTGTCTCTTATGTACCGTTACTGTATTGGTCCGTTTCGAAAACAGTTAGATTAAATATCCCGGGTCTCCTTGTATCTATTCTGCTATAGGGATTTGAAATTCCATTTCATTTAAAGTCTTTAAATACAGTAGTATACATTAGTTGAAATTGCATTTTATTTGTTTAAGGAGTGAATTGCGGGATTGATGTCATTATCTGAGTATGAACGCAATTGGGCTGGTCGAAGTGTGTGGAGTCCGACTCCACGCATACTTTGTCCAGCCTAATTGCGTTCATACCCCCGATAATGACATCAACAACGCAATTCATTAGTTATATTTACACCAATAGTTCAATATTTCATTCAATAATTGTTAAAAAAACACTTCATGTCATTTAAGAAAACCTTTCAGTAATCCTGTCTTACCCATTCTGTAAATAGAACGACTAGACTGTAACTGGAAACATTTTTTCAAATGACGTCATAATAACGCGGGAAAAGATCAACCACTTGAACGCACTTTTAAACGTAATATTGAAACATTTATGGCAACAATACATTTGAAATATAATATATTAACACTTCCTTATGTGTTTATTTATATTTTACGGGACCTGCTGACACAATACAAACAATAACATGTTCAATAGTTTACATGTATATGTTAAGCGATAAATTGCGATCCGAACATATCCGAAAATGTTGCGTCAATCGATTGATAAACGCAATTGCCAAAAGGCAGTTCATTTAAGGAATGGAAGTTGAGGTGTAATTGTAATGTTTTAGCCAATGAATGGACAGCACAGTTGCAAAGTTGAGCACAATGGGCTAGCGATGTACTTTGCAGAGGATACGACCACTACTTGTGCGAAAATATGTACATGTTGGCTATTTTGAAAAGGGGCGCTGTTCCCACTATATCCAATTGAGGATTCCCAATGAAGATTTCTTATTGGAAAAATTCTTAACGGGATTCCTCTTTCAAACAAAATTTAAAACAAATTTTCAAGTTAGCTAAACAACCATTGATTATATTTATGGCTATATTTTCACTTAAGAAAATAAAATTAAAAGTGATTATTCGGTTGAAATCCCATTGAAAACACGTGGATGCACTGTTTTTTTGGTTTTTCTTGAAAGGAAACACGTCATTGTTTTCGCTAGAGTGATACGAAGGTCACTAGCCATCTTTCTGCCCAGGTATGAATCTTACTAATATCGTCGTTTAGTTGACCTGCTGCATGGATAGGAATGTCTACCATTATGTATAGAGCAGTATCCTCTGCAAAAAAATGAACAGGTTGCAGTATTTCACAAATGATGTCTTTTATATGCACAAGGAAGAGAAGAGGTCCGATAATAGATCTGATTTCGTTTTAATCACCAGCAGCAATACAGAATGAATGGTAAGTCGAAACAAGTTCGTTAGTCGATGAATCTTTTGGAATGAACCCGGATTGAAAATGGATTAGGAGTTCTGTCATTCGAACGAAATTGAAGCTGTTGAAAACTTTGCTTATAACACTAAGCAAGGAAATTGGACGATAACTTAATGCGTCTTATGGATAGCACATACATTTTGAAGCTTCCAATTTTGGGGCACTTTACCTGACGGCGGAGACTGGTTTAAGAGGACTCGAAGGGGATGAACTATTTTACTTTTTCTTTCATTATATAGCTATTTACAAAATCAGATCCTGATGGCTTTCCGGTCTTTAGGACCTTGATGGAGTCAATGACATCTTGGTGTGATATATCAAATTCAACCATGGTTGGCGTTTCTGATTATGGAGCATTAATGGTATGATTGTCAGTACTGATATCCTAGTTGATACTGTAGGTGTTCCGTTTTTGTGGTTAAAGGCAGTTTCCTTAAGATTTTCGTTGCTAGGTAAAATTGAAGCTGCCATGTTCTAGTCCATTTTCAATATCGATGTTTCAATGTTTAGCAAGTACAAACAATTATATACTATTTATAACATACAGTTTGTAATGTGCAGTGAATACTAAGTCGAAATTAGTAGTTAATTAAGTTAATTTAAAAAAAAGAAATATAATAAAAATGAAACTTTGTCTGCAGCATGAATATCCGCCTTTAAGAACGATTGGGTAGTGACAGTTATAACCATGTGTTCCACGAGACTCACTGAATCGGTATGGCTGCTTGTGGATTCTGTTATATAATTGAGTTACATCTGATTGCAAAACACAAGACACGAGCTGGATTTTTAAATTGATTGTTGATGAAAAGGATAATTAATCTTAATAGAGCAAATAATAAAGAGAGCAAGAGTTAAATAACAAGCCAATGATAGTATTAAATAGTAAAGGCCAAATGTTGGATATTTAAATAATAAACTAAAATCGCTGGAAGGGTAAATATTCAAATGTATTGATGTATTAATTCATTAAAATAAGTTGTTTAAGTTGCTCCGCCTGCATCAGTGATATGAAAAAGGTTGACTTTGTGAAATGTGGAGTTCAACGTGGATTTTTGATGGATTTATTTGACGGGCATTTTAAAACGCATTTTGGATGCAAAATAATTAATTGTACTTAATTGTACTTGATTAAAGGTTTCATGATGTGGGAGTAACTGTCGTATGTGAAATAAATGTGAATTTTTGTTTAGCATGAAATAACGGATTTATTTGAAGTAGGCCAGAAGTAGGATAGCAGCATGATAAAATTGCAGAATGTTGACACAACTTATTCGGCCTAATTACTGT
This sequence comes from Mya arenaria, assembly GCF_026914265.1. Lineage (NCBI taxonomy): Eukaryota > Metazoa > Mollusca > Bivalvia > Myida > Myidae > Mya > Mya arenaria. Next base: position 15,661,488 of record NC_069130.1, on the reverse strand, counting down.
AAGTTGTATTCAATTAGCTTTCACTTTAAATAGTCAGTAACTTTTAAAATAATATCGGTATATCAATGAAATGCAGGTAGGAACAGTAATGAACTATGTATGGATGTCTCTATTTTAAAAGTAATTCAGTTAAAAGGGTATTTTTAGGTAATAAGGTAAATGTGAATGTTAAAAACAAACAAACAGAAAGGTATTATTTGACCTGTTCAAAACAAATTACATTTACATAGTAACATGTGTACTTACATCACTATACATGAAGCATGTTTATATAAATATTTGAGTTTTTTCCTTCGGACTCAACGTACTTTAACCAGCCCAACTGCGCTCATACCCCGATAATGACATCAGCCCCACAATTCATTCCCTAAATATCCTTGATGTGGGTGCATCTTTATTGTTCAGATCCCTAATTTACCAACCAATCAATAATTGACATGGATATCTGCGCCAATTGCCATATTGTCCTACTGTAGTAAGTGTCATAAAGTGCATGACGCAGACGACAGAACAGAACAGAAATTTTATTCGACTAAAGCATAAAAAGCTCAACGTCACAACAATATGTATAGAAACAAAAATATTGCATGTGACAATTATAACATAAGTTATATTAACAGATTATATATTTTTTTACATAAATATTGTGAGAATGTGTATACACATACAAATATCAAGAGTGTTGCCAATATATGGTATAATATACAAAGTTAATGATTTTTGTAATATATAGATATGCCTTTTATATATATATATATATATATATATATACTGATTCGCGGTTAATAAATACAAACAAGGTTCATGATGAGTATAAGATACAATTATGTGGCTAACTTTATAAGATTAATATTGGTCATAAAATATACATATTATATCAATAAATCTACACATTCAAGTGTGATCACTGCAGGTTATTATGAAATCAATAAAGCAACATGTATAATAGTATAATAGTCATATCTACAAGCGAACTGAAAAGTTAGAGGAAAAAAAAAACATAATTATTGTTGTACTTTGTTAAAGACTCACGTAATTTGAAGGACTTATCACAGTAAAGCGCTAACTTCATTAAGATAGTTTGGTTATTACTTTGCAATAAAACAATATATTTCATCAAATTCGGAATATAGTGACTCGGCCTCAATATCATTTAAATACAGATTAATTACAGATTGTATATTTTCTTTTATTCCTAGGAATATTATTGTGTCGACCTAACTCTATGTTTAGTTTTTTCGATGCTAAGTGTAATTTAGATAAAATATTTGTACACTTTGTATTTTCTAAAAGACTGAGATTTGAGAATTGTTCAAAACTGGTCTTATTTTTTTTTAATACATCTGGAGAAGAACACTAGTCTATCCGAGACCTCCAATTGCTGATATAAAGATTTGAGGATTGTTCAAAACTGGTCTCTTTTTTTAATACATCTGGAGAAGAACACTAGTCTATCCGAGACCTCCAATTGCTGATATAAAGATTTGAGGATTGTTCAAAACTGGTCTTAATTATTTTTGAATACATCTGGAGAAGAACACAAGTCTATCCGAGACCTCCAATTGCTGATATAAATATATCTGACTCTACTTTTTAGTACGGGAACAAACCCTTCAATTCTTCCAGACCCAGGGTATACCATACCTTATAAAAACAGGTGATTTGAGAATCTTAAGAACTTTTGTACCTAGTTTGTAAAAGAATTATTTTCAAAACTTGATCATATTCAATAACATTTAAAATACAATTATCTTGCTAAGTTAAGTTTTAAGAAATACTTAACACGTATTTCAATATTATACAAAGGGAACGTATCCAACTCTCCAGACAAAGTCAAGTATTTGCTAACAATGCGGTAACATTCAACACCCGTTTACACTTCTTGTGGACTATTTCTACAACGTCTAAATTCATATATCCCCAAAATTTCAGAACCATAGTTAAGAACTGATAAAACGCATGCGTCAAAATGATTAAACATTATATTTATAGGAACGTTGATATAACGACCTAGCGCCATCAAAGATGGTGAGATATCAACCCCTTTCAAGCTAAAGTTTGTGTAGCTTTCATACATTAACCACCACTAGTAAAACAACCCTTAGACAATTGAAAGAACTAACAACTTCCACTTCCTTGTTATTATTAAACGATTGATCATTATTCCACAATCTTCAACCATTCATGAAAACCATAACCTTAATTTTATCTATGTCAACTTTGAGATTCTATTTGCGACAATAGAACCACAACTCTGTGATAAAGCATTAATTAAAATGTTGCAATTGAAACATATCTTTACAGATGATGAAGCCTTGTTTTAGATTTGTAAAGGGTCATGCCATGAAGCTACCTGTAAAGATTCATTGAATTTGGCCTGGTAGTTTCAGAGATTTTTATAAAGCAAAACAGTAAGTCGGCCATTTTGTTATTGTTATTTGTTGATCAATCTCCATGCCTTGTTGTAATTTTGTAGAGGGTCATGCAATAAAGCTTCCTGTAAAGTTTCAGAGAATTTTGCCTGGTAGTTTCAGAGGAGATGGTTTTTAAAGCAAAACAGGAAGTTGGCCTGATTGTTGTTGTTGTTGTTGATCAACCGCGACCCCCTTGTTGTATTTTTGTAGAAGGTTTCCCAAGGAAACTTTCTGTGAAGTTTCATTTAATTTGAAATGCTAGTTTTAGAGAAGTTTTTTTTTATATGCAACACAGGAAGTTGGTCATTTTGATGTTATTGTTGTTGATCAATCGTGACCCCCTTGTTGTATCTTTGTAGAGGGTCACCCAAAGAAGCTCCCTGTAAAGTTTCATTGAATTTGGACTGGTAGTTTCGGAGGAGATGCTCTTTTAAAGCAAAACAGGAAGTCAGCTATTTTGATGTTTTTGCTGTTGATGTTGTTGATCAATCGTGACCCTTTTTGTTCTTTTGTAGAGGGTCACCCAAGGAAGCTGCCTGTAAAGTTTCATTGAATTTGGACCAGTAGTTTCAGGGAAAATGGTTTTTAAAGCAAAACAGGAAGTCGGCCATTTTGTTGTTGTTGTTGTTGTCGATCAATCGTGACCCCTTGTTGTACATTTATAAAGGGACACCAAATGAAGCTTCCTGTGAATTTGGCCAGGTAGTTTCAGAGGAGATTTTCTTAAGCAATCGTTGAAGGACGGACTGACGGACGGAAGGACGGACGGACATCATTAAAACGTAATTAGTCCATGGTTCACATACTGCTAACTCTACACACGTAACAACAATGTACAATCTATAGAAACTCCAAGACCACGGGATAAAAAGTGTTGTAAGCGAGCAAACGCTTTATTGAAGATGAATAGGCGGAATTTTTTTTTTTTTTTTTTTTTTTGCTTTGCGTTTGTTTGTTAAAAAAAATTACCGTTTGAATCCGAAGTTTTTCGAAACATGAGTTCAAAGCTTCTGTTACTTAAGCAAGTAAAAAGACAACGTAAACGCACTTAATGCTTGGAAGAAAAATCAATGACGTCATTTCTGGTATGACATAAGTTGCTTAAAATTGAAGAGATTTTGCAATTTAATTAGATTGACGATCATTGTAAGTAAATAAGTATAAAAAATAATATATATTTTACTTCAGTTTCAGATTGCAATATACTTCACCACGTGAACACCAAAAGTAAAAGTTCACTCGTTTACAATAGCTTTTGGTTCTCATTCGGTGAAATATATATCTCACACTGAAGAAACAATTATCCTCTGTATCATTTGTCCTCATATAAGTACAATAACTCAGCTCTGATGAAATTTTAATCTCTCTGTGTTTTTAAATGTTTTTCTCTCATTTATTGTCTGTTCGGGCTTAGCCTTGTGCCTTTTACTTGGGTCTTTGATAAATGTTTGCTAGTGGACTTGTCCTTGTAGATTCCCTTTTTAAAATAAGCTAAGAAACCTTCACTCTCAACGAGTAAGCTTATTGAGCTGGCAATAGTTGCATAATATTCAAAGCTTTTGTCTCACATCAATGAAAATATTTTGTTTTCTATGGTCATAAAACCTAACGAAAGTCGTTGTAAGACATTTATTCTAATCCTTAGGAATTATTTGCACCATGTATGGTAATTGCAGTGCGTAATTTACATCAAAGTAGGTTTTTTTTAACCAGGAATATATCAAAAGCGTGGAAATAAAACAAATAACCTCTACCAAGAACTGTTTTAACATATTCTTCCCTTTCAAAGGATTGCCAGTATTTATACATGTGTGTCTTTTATTTTCCAAAATCCTAATCAACTGAACAAGTAAAAGTACTTCTTTCACTATCAATTTGCTGAAATCAGACATAGTTTGTGTGACTGCGTGTAATATTTTGACATGTTAAAGTTTTACTCTATTCGATGTTAAATTTCAAGTTCTCTCAAAGAAATAAAGATGTATTACACATGGTTTCAGCTATAAATAAAGATCTATATCTGCATGTTGCACTTCATGTATCATTTGTTTAAATTATCCACTTCTTGGTGGAGGAAACGTGGACGCCTCGGAGCATGGATTGCCGCATGAGATCCCGATGTACTTGGTAGGATTGCAATCATTAACTCCCCATGGGTTTTGTTTGCACTCATTGAGATTTGACTCAAAACCTGAACATATCACTTCATCGAGCCAGAAATCAATGTCCTCAATGATGTTGTTCGCTGAAATCTTTATCCATTCAACACCGTACCTGTAACATATAATTAAGTATTATTTTCTTTAATGTACTCTTATTCCTTCATTTCTGATTTATTTTGTTCAAATTTTAAAGTTAGCATGAATTCAACCGTAAGATATGAAAAGCCGGATATAGTTTCCATATTGCACAATGTGTTTTACTAATACATATCTTACAGAAGCGCATTGCGCATGAACAAAAATACTTTCGCATTACTACGCCAAAACACAAATGTTGAGGGCAATGTTCTATTGAAATAAAAGTAAAATATAAATAGGAACTGTTATTATTTAGCCCATAAAATTTATTGCCAGACTCTACTTTAAAATCATATTTTTGCTTTCGACTTGAAAATTATTTCTATGAACAGCTAATTGCCAGACTTTAAGCCAATAACTTACTGGAAGCCCAAAGATCTGCATGCGACTAGTAGATTTCTATGGAAATTGTAGTCATCATTCCATTGGTCATCACAAACACCTCGCCACTCCTCATCTCGCAGTACTTCCAGACGGCCTTTAGTGGGATGACACCCATAGTCGTCCGCTCCGTAACACAGTCTCTATTGGCTACCTCCACTAGCTACAGCGTTTGTACATGGATCCTTACCGCTACACGTTAGAGGTACTGCAAGGATTAATAAAAGTGATCTTAAATAAACTGGTCTTTTTAATATAGAAACCAATCAAGAACGATTAATTTTCGAGTCATAATGGCATCCCTTTGAAGGGTTGGTATTAGCTTTAACAGTGAATTAAACGGTGAAAAGGAAACAAGCGTATAGTTTATATTTATTAATTAAAGCAAGATCAGACAGCTGAAAGCTGATGTGAATCTCTATCGAGTCCGTTTCCTGGTTAAAAAACCCAAAACTTGTGTCATTTTGCGAGGCTAAGAGAAGATAAACCTTGTTGGAATTGAACCAACAATCTCTTGGTCGAGAGGCAGACACCTTTACCACTCGACCACTCTCGATATCGGTATGATATAGAGTGTTTGTTTCTGATTCTTTCTTTTTTTGCATTGGTTGTTGTAGAGACGAGGCAAAATATACAAACGTTAGGAGTTTGTTTCTGTTAACTGAGGGTGGGGGGTCGGAAGTGCGATCTAAATGCACAGACGGACGTACAGAAAACTGACCATATAAAAATTCTGGCTTATAACACTTAAAGGTTGATTTATTATATAAACGGCAATATCTCTGCAATTACTTTTTCATTTAATTATAACGCACAATTCCACTTGCCAGACACTAAACAATGCTCTTTATGTCCCTTAGCAACGGCCTAAATGTATTCACCTAGAATGTATTTTATTATTCTGCTATACTTCGATGACGCGTGTTCTTATGTTTAAAATACTCATCGAAGTTGTCATTGTGGGATAATCTTTGACTTAAATGTTTAAATAACTACGTGTTGACAAAGCAGTCATATAACTATGTCACGTACGTTGAGGCTTGCACCCTGAGTTTCCTTTCCACGATCCGTCTTCCTGACAAACTAACGAGTTCGTACCATTGCATAACGTTGCTGTGATAAACCCTACGTTACATTTGAAGAGTATAGTTGAGACTTCAACGAAAGGAGCTGTACCAGCTTCAACGGAGCCATTGTCTATGACCGTATCTTCTTGTCGGCACACTATTTATAGACAAAAGTGTATCAATTCAATGAATACCCTTATTGGCTAATAACTATATTTAATCAAAATCGCTAGCCTCCACAATGAATATTTTATGAAAACAGAGTTAAATCTCATAAATTGAATTATAGAATTCAAATACTTAAAGGGGTTGTACTCCGTATGATGAAATAGTGATATTGGATTGGATTGTATTTAGTACCAATTTTATTATGTCTTGCGAAGATTGTCCTTGTTCCTTTATTTCACACATATGTGTTTGCTTAAGCATTTTATATGCATGTGCGTGTGTCATGTGCACAATGTCTCTATCGACATATGCATTGTGTATTTTACCCCTACATGCTTTTGCCTGGTGTTCGTGTTTTGGGTACTTTGTATATTTAAATGCCTGTGCCCTCTAAACTTTGCCCTATGTGCTATTGCCGTGTGTGTACTTTGTCTCCATGTATTTATGGCTTGTGAACTTTATCCATATTTGTTTGTACAGTTGCTTCGTTGTTTCTGTGTTATGATTATTTGTGTACTATGGCCGTATGTGATTAAATAGTTATGCATTGTAAATGTTTGACTGTGCTTGGGCATTGTTTACTTCGTCCTGATGTGTTCGTATATGCCTGTGCGTTTTGTTCTTTTTTTATATGAGTTTGTGCCTTATATACTTTGCCTCTACAAAGGCCTTGGTAATTTGCCTCTATTGTTCTCAATGTGCTAGTTTATTGAGTACTTTGTTACTATGTATTAGTTCATTGTGTTCTGTGTTTCTATATGCCAGTGCCCTTGGTTCTTTGTTCATATATGATTGTGACTTGTGTACTTTGTTCCTCTATGCTTGTGTCTTAGCTATATTCTTACTATATGCCTTTGCCTTTCATACTTTATTCATATATGCTTGTGACTTGGGTTATTTGTTCCAATATGTTTGGGTAGGAATCAGTGCAGATCTCATCCGGATGCACAGAAGAAAACAAGAGACGAATCCTGCATATGTGAAGACATATTCAAGGTGTTTGTGAAGAAGGTTGAGAACATTATATCTGGACAAACCACAACTGGTTACGAATTTTACCCCTCCCAATCAGCAGGATTCATCCAAACGATTGAGGTATATAAAGAAAATGATCCGCCAATGTTTGTTACAGATTGTCAGAAGGTCGGGTTCTTGCGTTTAACCTTACCCAATGGTGATATTACAGCAATAGTTGTCACAGTAAACATGCAGTTCGGGGTTAACAGATGAAGGTCACCGCAGGCATCAAAGGGTCAAATGATTATAAACCTGTGGAAGCCTCTTTTTAGTGGTTATAAACATCCTCGCAGTGAATATGTGCATCATCCATTTCCTACTGAAAATCAACTATTTGTACAATGCGAGTTTTTATCTTTCAAGAACTGTTCTAACCAAGGACAGTGCTTCGAGATTACCAATTATTCGATAAAACTCACGAAGCCTTATAACAGGACGACATCGAGAAAACTAACATTAGGCATTTTTGGCGTTCAGTGAAGACAGAGAGAAGATTTATTGGGATATAAACCGGGCTTCTTTAATTCGACCGCACACTGAATCCAATATCTACATTTTAACTTGTTGAACTTAAGCATTTGCAACTTCAGTTGGCCAAAAGCTTACAACGAATTTGTTAAATGGACCACAGATAAAACACGAACAAAAGGACTAAATTTTAAATGTCCAAAATAAGTCTCTAATAGGACAACTGTTCAATACAAGTGTAGAATTTTGCGATATTTGTTACATTTTTTGTTTAAAAAAACATCGTTTAATACTTTGCAAAAGTATTTGTTTTTATTTTGACATATAAGCGCTATTTAGTAAAGTGTAAACAGATTGTCTATTTATTTCTTAAGTCGATATTCAGATATATAAAATATTTATTTCACGACATAAGGGAAATAAATTTGAATTATTTTAAAGAGCAATAAACACCGTTAAAGGACCCTTTATTTTATCTGTGCGATTACCAGATGATTAACAAAGAAGCTGTGATAAATGATTTGGCTCGAAACACTCGAATTCAGATAGGCGTACAACTCTGAATACTCTGATCAAGATATGCATACAACTCAAGACACTCTAAATCAGAACTGCGTACAACTCGGGACACTATTATTAAGATATGCGTACAATTTGGGACACTATGACCAAGTTCTGCGTACAACGCGGAACAATCTAGGCTAGATCTGCGTTCCACTCGGAACACTCTTATCGGCATCTGTGTATAACACGGGGCACTCTGACCCAGATATGCGTACCACTCGGAACACTCTGATCAGCATCTGTGTATAACACGGGACACTCCGATCAGGATCAAAATACAACTCGGGACAATCTGATAAGGATCTGCGTACAACTCGGGACACTCTGATCAGCATCTGCGTATAACACGGGGAACTCTGACACAGATATGCGTACCACTCGGAACACTCTGATCAGGATCTAAATACAACTCGGGGCTTTCAAATCAGGATCTGGGTAAAATTCGGGACACTCTGCTCAGGATCTAAATACATATCGGGAAACTCTTTTCTAAATCTGCGTACAACTCGGGGCCCTCTGATCTATATCTGCGTACAACTCAGGGCACTTTTATCTAGATCTGCGTACAACTCGGGACACTCTGATCTAGATCTGCGTACAATTCGGGACACTCTAATCTAAATCTGCGTACAACTCGGGACCCTCTGATAAAGATCTGCATACAACTCGGGAAACTCTGATTGAGATCGGCGTACAACTAGTGACACTCTCATCAAGATCTGCGTACTACTCGGGACACTCGTATCCAGATCTGCGTACAACTCGGGACACTCTGATTTAGATCTGCTTACAACTCGGGGCACTTTCATCTAGATCTGCATACTACTCGGGACACTCGTATCCAGATCTGCGTACAACTCGGGACACTCTGGTCTAGATCTGCTTACAACTCGGGGCACTTTCATCTAGATCTGCGTACAACTCGGGACACTCGTATCCAGATCTGCGTACAACTCGGGACACTCTGATCTAGATCTGCGTACCATTCGGGACACTCTAATCTAGATCTGCGTACAACTCGGGACACTCTGATAAAGATCTGTGTACAACTCGGGACACTCTGATTGAGATCGGTGTACAACTCGAGACACTTTAATCTAGATCTGCGTACAACTCGTGACGATCTCATCTAGATCTGCGTACTACTCGGGACACTCGTATCCAGATCTGCGTACAACTCGGGACACTCTGATCTAGATCTGCGTACAACTCGGGACACTCTAATCTAGATCTGCGTACAACTCGGGAAACTCTGATAAAGATCTGCGTACAACTCGGGACACTCTGATCTAGATCTGCGTACCATTCGGGACACTCTAACCTAGATCTGCGTACAACTCGGGACACTCTGATAAAGATCTGTGTACAACTCGGGACACTCTGATTGAGATCGGCGTACAACTCGAGACACTCTAATCTAGATCTGCGTACAACTTGTGACACTCTCATCTAGATCTGCGTACTTCTCGGGACACTCGTATCCAGATGTGCGTACAACTCGGGACATTCTGATAAAGATCAGCGTACAACTCGGGACACTCTGATTGAGATCGGCGTACAACTCGGGACACTCTGATCGAGATCTGCGTACAACTCGGGACACTCTGATTGAGATCGGCGTACAACTCGGGACACACTGATCTAGATCTACGTACAATTCGGGGCACTCTTACAACTCGGGACACTCTGATTTAGATCTGCGTACAACTCGGGACACTTTGATCGAGATCGGAGTACAACTTGGTACACTCTGATCAAGATCTGCTTACAACTCGGTACACTATGATTTAGTTCAACGTATAACTCGGGACACTCTGATCGAGATCGGCGTTCAAATCGGGGCACTCTGATCTAGATTGGCGTACAACTCGGGACATTCTGATCTAGATCTGCGTACAACGTGGTACACTCTAATCCATTTCTGCGTACAAAATTCGGGGCACTCTGATCAAGATCTCCGTACAAGTCGGGACACTCTGATTTAGATATGCGTACAACTCGGGACACTCTGATAAAGATCTGCGTACCACTCGGGACACTCTGATTGAGATCGGCGTACAACTCGAGACACTCTAATCTAGATCTGCGTACAACTCGTGACACTCTCATCTAGATCTGCGTACTACTCGGGACACTCGTATCCAGATCTGCGCACAACTCGGGATACTCTGATCTAGATCTGTGTACAACTCGGGACACTCTGATCTAGATCTGCGTACAACTCGGGACACTCTGATTGAGATCTGCGTACAACTCGTGACACTCTAATCTAGATCTGCGTACAATTCGGGGCACTCTAATCAAGATCTGCGTAAAACTCGGGAATCTCTGATCTAGATCTGCGTACAACTCTGCACACTCTGATCGAGATCGGCGTACAACTCGGGACACTCTGATCAAGATTTGTTTACAACTCGGGACACTCTGATCTTGATCTGCGTATGACTCGGGAAACTCTGATCTAGATCTGCGTACAACTCGGGAAACTCTGTTCTAGATCTGCGTACAACTCGTGACACTCTGATCGAGATCGGCGTACAACTTGTTACACTCTGATCAAGATCTGCTTACAACTCGGTACACTATGATTTAGTTCAACGTATAACTCGGGACACTCTGATCGAGATCGGCTTACAAATCGGGACACTCTGTTCTAAATCGGCGTACAACTCGGGACACTCTGATCTAGATTGGCGTACAACTCGGGACACTCTGATCTAGATCTGCGTACAAGGTGGTACACTCTAATCCATTTCTGCGTACAAATTTCGGGGCACTCTGATCCAGATATGCGTACAACTCGGAACGCTCTGATTTAGATATGCGTACAAATCGTGACCCGCCCTACCAGTGTAACTCCTAGTTTTACCACTGTTATACTATTCTACCTCTATAATCTCCAGGTTAACATAACCTTTAATACAATGCATTTGTTTCGAATGAGCCAGCCTAGGGCGCCACCGAAATGAAATAATACTGAAAATGTCCATCTTTTGTCAGCTGTAACGTATGTTCTGCAGATTGTCAATACTGTTATTTACCTCAGCGCCTGTTTAAATTTTCTAAAAAAAATATATTAAAAATCATAAAATCTTTAGTTTTGCACGATTCTGAAATTATATATTGATTTATTTTTATTGTTTATTAATCAAAAACATTAATATTGGCCGACCGTGAAATATAGCTTTAGGTGCTCACTTGGTCAAATATATTGCTATCTTGCTCTGAAATAAACAATTATCCGCTTTGTCATTATTAGACAATTACGTGCATCGACTTAGCTCTAATATATGGTTTTTATTTAAGTGTTTTTATACGCTGTATGCATTAAGTTCAGTGTTTTTTTAGCCTGAGTCTTGTGTCTTTAAACAGAGTTGATGTTATATGTTTGGTTACATGGCTTGTCCCTGAAGTTTATAATGTATCACTAACTATAAGTATAAGCCATAGAACAGTCAACCATCAAAAAACAATATTTATATTATTCTTACAGTACTCAAAAATTGAGTCTCAAAATTGAGCTGGTGATAGTTGATTAATATACAACGCTTTGCTCTCACATCAATGAAGTTGGGTTGTTTATTTATGGTTGTAAAACATATCGAGTGTCTATTTTAAATTATGTATTTGTCATCCGGTTAAATTGTATCATGCGTGGTAATAGCTTTGCGTAACGGACACCACAAGGATGTTATATCGTATTTTAAACAAACAAAAGTTAGTTTTACCAAGAAAAAAGTTAATTTTATTTTACAAAGAACGTAGAAATTTAACAAATAAAACTCAATCCACAACAGTTTAAATCCTATTTGTCCATTTTCAAACGACTTGCTAGGATGCAAACAAGCGTGCACTCGTATTTCATTTCTTCAAAAAACCTAATCTACTTCGCTGTGAGAATCAGTTATTGGTTTCATTAAAAAATCCAATAGCTGGAATTATCAGTCTTTTTTGTGTAACTGCGAGTAAAATGTTTTCGCATGTTAACGTCATACACCATTCCAATCAAAGTAAAATAGATTACTGATAATTGCATCAACTGACAATTTTAAGCCATGATAAGGTCGAAAACATCCTGCGTGTTGTACTTCAATTAGCAATTCTATACATTATCCAGTTCTTGAAAAATGAAAAAAATACACATCGGCGAATGGATTGCCGAATGAAACTGCGACGTACTTTATGGTTTCGCAATCATCAATAACCCAGACGAATTGATTGCACTCACCACTTAGATTTGACTTAAGACCTGTACATTCAACATCATCGAGCCAGAACCCAAGATCCACAATTTCACTCACGCCACCAGTAGCATGTTAATATCCAGGAACATAGTATTAACAAAGACATGAGGATAAGCACGAAGCAGAGACCACTTTAATTATTTTGAATTTTATAGGTTTGATAGAAAACTAGTTGTTTACCAATTTAAAGAAACTATATTATAACATTACCATAAGCATGAGCAGCTCGCTAATACTCAAAGGCGAATTCAAATCATCGTTTATTATATTGATTGACTCACGAACTTCCTTCAGCTCTGCAGATTTTAGTGGTTTCTAAATTTCTCAAGGCTCTGGAAATCAGCTCATAGTTGAGAAAGGGCGAAATAGCTGTATTCAACATTGAATCTTGATGTGTTACGTACCTTATGTGGACGTTATCGCGTATTGTGTCAGATTGACAGCAACAACGGTCCCTCAACTCAAGAGTAAATATTTCCATCTTCTTTGTAAAAAACAACACATGAAACGTCTGCGTATCTGAGTAGAAATGGCCAAGCTGAATGTTTTGTTTAAAGTTTAAAACTTTGTAGTGCTTTGAAATCAGCAGCCCGTTAAACTGCTTCGTTTCACCGGAAGCTTGCTTCTTTTCTGTAGGCATATAGAAATACACAGCAAAGCACTAAAACAAACGCAAGCTTTCTCGTCTAGACCTCGTTAAAATACGGTTGAAAATAAACAGTCCAAAACACCAGAAAGACACAAGCGTTTGAGCTAGGGGTGAATAAAATAGTTTGGGATTTTCGAAATGAAAACAAATGGACACATTCGACCATTCAAAATCGCAAAGGACCCTAAATTAACGATGTTAATACGATTGAAAGTGGAAACTGGATACGTCGTCAAGTTTATCAAATCGTACGCATGGACGTTCCGAAGATGGACATGGAAACGGAAAACGTATACACTGATAATGATGTGTCGACCATATCATCTAGACAAACATCAGAAACACTTTCAAAAACAGCAACAACTACAACAGCTGCATATTTAGCACTGCGACGATACCCACAATAAGATAACTGGTTTACTACATACACATTTTGTAAATGGAATTGTTTCCCATTTCATTAACAATTCATTAACAGATAATCCTGATAGCAAATACACTTGTTTAATGACTGCAGAGATCTAATTTATAGATTGATATCATATTACTGAATTATTCGTTTTAGTAATGTGTATTATCTTTATTATCTGAACTTAATGGTATCATTATGGATATGATATTTATTAATGAGGATTATTAAGACTGCGTGAAATATAGCAATGGGCAATTGACAATAAATTTATATATACATAAACATATATATCTTTGTGATGGCGATCTTTCTTTACTCTTTCAAGGATCTGCCTTTGGCAATATTGTTTTATCTGGCAAATTGTTGTCTGTGTAAATCAAATACTTTCGTACAGACCTGAACATATAGTGAGTTATTGCCGTGGTTTATATATATGTCATGGCAGTATTGAATTTTCTGTACAATACTTTTTATTTAAAATGCTTACTTTGTTTTTTACTGTGTATTGTTCTTATACTATGTCCTTAAAACTATAATGGATGAAGAAGTTGTTTTAGTAGTATCATAACAATGAATATATGTTTTAGACCGGGTGTTTTTTATTTCTTATTAATATTCGTAATTGTAATCGTATCTGTCAGTTTATGATTGTATATTAAAGTAAGTAAAATAGTTCAATCTTAACAAGTTGAAAAAAATGTTGCCGGTATTTAATCTCTTAAAAATATGATTCAGATAGTGTATATCTTTATACAGCACGCAATAACCGTTCAATATACAATTAAATAGTGATAAGCCATAATAGTACCTATAGGTACAGGCAAATATTTATAAATTTACAATTTAATTCTATGAAGTAGAGGAGGAAGTATAATATAAACTACCTGCATGCGAAACGGAAGGTTATTGCACTGATTTTGCAAAGATTACGTATAAATTCAATATAAAATTAACTGAAAAAAGATGAGTGATACGAATATAAAAGAAATAGTTGTTGCGGCGATAGATTTTGGAACGACGTTTTCCGGTTACGCTTACTCTTGGAGGGAGGAGTACTTACAAGATCCACTGAAGGTTCGTAGTTTTGCTTTCCGTAGGCATAATCTGTATGTGAACAAATCCAAGATTGTTCGTAGATTCGCTTCCCGTATTTTAAACAGCTTTTTTCAATAAGTCAGATTTTGAATTCAAATTTACTTAAACATTCCTGAAGTTCACTATGTTAAGGGTGTAACCGGTTGCAGAAAAAAAGTTTTAATTACTTTTATTGATCGCTGTTATCAATGAACCTTATTTAAGAGGACATGCAGTTGAAGTATGTGTACTATTTTATTTTCATGTTTTAGGTTTTTTTATGCATGTATTTTATGACCTGTATGCTCTATGATCTTGAATCTATCAAATAATTAAACCATTTTATATAATGTTGTAGGAGAAAACAAAACTTTTCAACATTGTTATCAGCTTTTTTCCACAAATCGTCTTTCAATTAATTGTGTTATTAATCTTCAATTATTCTGACATAACGTTACAAGCGTTTGGACGGGATGCATTTCGTATTGCAATTGCATTGCTTGAACTGCGGTACACTTTGTGTAACTTAAAGCGTTTTACAAGGTTTATCTACACATTGCTTGGAATCTTGTTTTTATTTTTAGATTTCGCAATTAGAAGACCCAAAACATTATGCTCTACTATTGCATTATAATTAATAGATTCATTTATTAACACACCAAAATAATTATGTTTTTTAGAATACTCCAAAACTTGGTCATTACATTAATAAACACCTTAAGATCTTGACATGAATCTTGTATCAAAATGTATAGCCTATTTTTCGGTCATATTTATCAACATATATACTATTTACATAAACATTTAAGCATAGTTTGTATATAATGTTTTAACTTTGCAAGAAGAAATACATCGTCTGTATACATGAAAACTGACGAACATGTACCGTCTTCAATATCAATTTCTAATCATGATACATTTAGCGAACTTAGTAAATTCTTCATAAAGATATTTAACACTTGTTCAGCCCCTTTTCCTTTGAATTCAGTCCTAACTGGCAAATAGCCAATTAACAGTACGTAGAAAATATGGCACCCGGATGTGAATCAAGGCCTATAAACCGGAGAACAATATCATGGATTATTAAGAAAGACATTTCTTCAACCAGGCCTCTTAAGTTTTATGCAGTCGAATAAAAAATAATAAGTATATACTACAATCATAAAACATATTACCCGTGGTTTATACCAGTACATTATTTATAGCTGTCAAATATAGAATACTTAATTGTGCAAACAGATCTACGCAAATCGTTGGGAAGGCGAGACACTTCTGCAGGCACCAACCGTAGTATTGTTTAACAGTGATGAGACGGAATCTTACTTTGGATTTGAGGTTTGTTCGAATAATTTAGAGCGCATTCTTGCCTTCTGATGTTGTATTTTTTTTTTTTTAAAAATACGATCAAAGATGATTGTTATTTACCGTCACTATGATATAATCTAGTTGGAGAGGCAAGGTGTTGTTACATTGCATATATTTATTCATTTAAAGGCAGAAAATAAATACGCTGAACTTATAGAAGAAGACGAGCATAAAAAATTGGCATTATTTCCGAAGGTTCAAAATGGATCTTCATAGAAAGAAGGTATGTCGACTTGTATATGTGTTTTAGACATTAATGTTTGCATGACGTTATTTTTGGTGACATTTAATTGTTATTTATTTATATTGTAATACATTTAAGATTCATTATTTTATTGTAAATATAATATGAACATTCCTTTTGTACCATATTCACCATTTGCGTTCTTGATACACATTTATCGTTTAATAACCAGACATAATTTTATTTTGCGTCTAACTATATACGTTTTTCGAAACTCACTCGAACAATGGTTATAGCAGATGCACAAGGTAAAACGATGCCTGCGAACACAGTTTTTGCCGCTGCCATGAGACATTTGAAAAACCATTTTATGGAACAGGCTCAAGAAAGGGTTGAGCTCGAGAAGCATGAAGTTCGATGGGTGATTACCGTCCCTGCAATCTGGAACGATGCTGCTAAACAAGTCATGATAGAAGCGGCTAAATTGGTATGTGATCATAAATACTATGAAATGCCATAATATAAATCGTAGATACACGAACTTCTCATAACTTTATCGTTTTTTTTTTCTATAACGCGTAGGGCCCTAATTAAACTCGTGTATGAGTCCCCTTCTCCGAATCTCATGTATTGGACAAAATGACATGATTGCTTGTTGGTCCTAATCTGAATTAAAATCTGGGGTCCGTTATACACATATGTATTGCAAATATGATAATTTGGCACTTAATATATATATGAATACAAATATGTAAATATCTATTTTAAAATGTACGTATAATAGTTTACGAGTTAGACACATACATATTATATTTATACATTTGTCTTAATAAGGCTGGAACAAGAAAAGATAAATTAACACTTGCATACGAGCCGGAAGCTGCGGCTATTTACTGCAAACAAATAAGACTTGCAAACCTTAGAGAACAGGGCAAAGATGCAACAATTCAACCATTTCCGCCGGGATTTAAGTTTCTCGTTCTCGATCTTGGAGGTGAGTTTCGCATTGAATTACATTGTATTTTGATTTATGAAAAAAGTTTTTAACAAAGTCAAAAATACGTAACACTAGTGTATTTACGCCGTCTGTTTTACAAATACTTAACGTACCGGTTTTGTCGGATGCCTAATGCTCCCTTCGAAAAAGAGGGGTTATATTGCTGTGTACATGTTAGTCAGTCGGTCGGTCAGTCAATCGGTCAGTCGGTCGGTCGGTCGGTCCGTCAGTCGGTCCGTCTGTCTGTCCGTCAGTAGACCAAAGCTTGTACGAGTGATAACTCCTTAATTCCTGAACTTTGTCATCAATCTCAACATGAATGTAGGGTCTGACCAGTAGATAACCCTTTATGATATTAGGGGTCATCGAGAAAAAGGTAAATATCACGGTGACATTTAACCTGAAAGGGTTGTCAAAGCTTGTCCGAGTGAAAACTCAACAATTCCTGTACTTATTCTCATCAAACTGGATATTGAAGCTGGACCTGACCAGTAGATCACCCCTATTGATTAAAGGTGTTATTTGGTCAAAGGTCAAGGTCACAGTGACATTGGATGCTAAAAGGTTTTTCGAGTGATACAAGACAATGCCTTTGCCCTAAACATTGACTTGAATGTTGGACCAGATCAATCAATGACCTCTATTGTTTTCAGGGGTCATCAGGTCAAGGTCACAGTGTCCACGAAAGTTTGCCCTAGTCAGTTGATATCCCCTATTTATTTTATTTTTGGGGTCATTTGTTCAAAGATCAAGGTCACAGTGACCTTTAAAGCAAAAAGGTTGACAAATTTTATCCGAGTGATAACTCAACAAAGCCTGGACCTATGGTCATCAAATATTTTATGGAGGCTGGACCTGACGAGTAGATGACCTCTTTTGATTTAAGGGGTTATCGGGTCAAAGGTCAAGGTCATAGTAACCTTGAATGCGAAAAGGTTGTCCAAGTGATAACTTGACAAGGCCTGCACCCATGTCGCTCAAACTTGAATTGCAGGTTGGGCTTGACCAAAGATGACCCATATTGATTTCATGGGTCATATTGTCGAATGTCAAGGTCAATGTGACATTGAAAGCAAAAAACTTGTATGTGTGATAACTCGACAATGCCTGTGCCTATGGTCCTCAAACTTGTCATTTAGGCCTGGGTGACTCGATTTTGAGGTCATAGAGTCAAAGGTCAAGGTCGCAACTCATGTTGGTCATAAAAATTACGTCATATTTACTTATTTCCTTCTTCTAAGAGGATACATGTTTATCTGCAAATATCAGTTATCATCTGAACATGATAAAAAAAACTGTAACGTCCATCCTCACCCTTTGAATAGTCATAATCTTAAAACTGCGACAAAGGCATCAAATGTTAATGCTAGTCATCTGTCATGTTGGTCCATGCAAATTTCATTAAATTATCCAAATATGCTTGCCAATATTGCGGTCGGGGGTGGGGACAAAAATCTCTTGTTTTGTCAGGGTCGTCGTTAGCGGTACATATGAGGCAAGTCACGAACGTTGTACAGAAACATGTAGAGAATCGAAAAAAGCCTTTATAATGCCACTAATTAGTATCGTTTTATAACTTTAAATCACCAATTGACGACTTTGCAAAGTCAAATTTAAAAATTGTATCGCTAGGTGGAACTGTTGACATTACCGCACATGAAGTGCAAAGAGACGGCACTCTGCAGGCACTGATTGAACCTTCAGGCGGTGAATGGGGAGGCACCCTTGTCGATGATGGTTTTTTACGTATATTCGAAGGCCTCTTTGGGACGGATTTTATGACAGACCTAAAGACAAATATTAAAATCGCTGACTCCAAACGTGAACTGGATGCCGAAATTGAAATAAAAAAGAAAACAATTGTTGGAAAAAGGCATAAGAACTTCAAGGCTGAAGGCGTTATTACATTTAGACTACCACATGCAATGAAGAAAGCAAAAAAGTCTGCTCAGTTGAAAAGCGCTCTGGCTAGCGAACATTTCATGGGAAAGCTGAGCTTAAAGAGGATAAAATTCGGATTCACAATTCCTTCTTGTTGTCTGCCTTTGAAAATTCAGTTTCAAAAATAGTAGCACATCTTCGAATTCTGCTGAGAAAAACCGAGTTGGCAAGTTTGAATGCTGTGGTAATGGCGGGTGGATTTTCAGAGTCGAAAGTAGTAAAGGAAGAAGTCATGGAAAGTCTTAAAAACACCCCGAAATAAAGCTGATTGTTCCTGAGCATGAAGGTTTAGTTATTGTGCAAGGTAACAAGCAATTCAAATGTGCATTTCTTAAAAGATCCGATGTGTTTAAATCCCTGCTATCTTTGTAAGATCCTTATTATTTGAAACTCTCTCTCTCTCTCGCTCGCTCTCTCGCTCTCTCTCCCCCCCCCCTCTCTCTCTCTCTCTCTCTCTCCACCCCCTCTCTCTCTCCACCCCCTCTTACTCTCTCTCCAACTCCTCTCTCTCTCTCTCTCTCGCGAGCGAGCGCGCGAGCGAGCGCTCTCTCTCTCTCTTTCTCTCTTTCCCCCCCTCTCTCTCTCTCTCTCTCTCTCTCTCTCTCTCTCTCTCTCTCTTAAACAACTACGATAATTGAAGTATGAAATAGTTGTGTTAAGATATCAATAAATATCTTTTTATATCCCCTATTTCTGTTTTTTTTTCCAGGAGCTGTATCATATGGATTTAACCCCAAAATCATATCAACCCGGAAACCAAGATACGCTTATGGCAAGTTAACTTTTTATTTGATCCAGATTAGACTATTATTTAAAAACACATTTGTATTATCTATGAAAAATGCATAAAGACACATATCATGTTTTTAACAAAATCCTAACTTAAACAAAGTCAGTACAGTAAGAGATTTAAAGTATTATTGAAATAATTGCAATTGCTTTAATACATCACCATACTCCATATATGAGAAAGTAGTTTCGAATATGCATGTATATGAAGTATTTTATTCATTCCATTTTCTGTATCATAATCATAGATCTTTGACCTCGAATATTTGAGATTTCCGATACAAATCACCGTCGACAGTAAGAACCAGTACATAGCGTTTGTCTCATTTTAGGAATAAGTACAGCGGTAGATTTTGACAGCAAATTACATCCGGTTGTACATCGTATGCAAAGAAGAGACGGATCCTACATATGTGAAGACATTTTCAAGGTGTTTGTGAAGCAGGGTGAGGACGTTATCCCTGGACAAACCACAACTAGCTTTGAATTTAACCCCTTGCAAGTGATAATTTATCTTCTTTTATTCCAGCTTTAGAAAAGCAAATATTTGTATTTGTATCTGACACTTCAATGTTTTTCAATACTTATATTCAAACATTATGTCACACAGACCCAACTTAATGATACTGAAGGAGGCCCATATTTTCTATCAAAACCATATTTTCATAATCAAATGCATTAACGATAGTATTATGATACAGTCCAAATGAAAACAAATGCCGTGTTGTCACAGCAGGATGTCAAATTTTCGGTGTGACGTTCATGTTCTTAATGCCAAAATAAGGCTGAAATTAAAAAAAAAAAAAAAAAAAACATTTTACTTGGAATTTTAATTATGACCTTAGGCGTATATGCAAGTTATGATGGTTTAAATAACCATGAAAAAGCCTCGTATCGACGAATTATATGGTTGCATTTTAAACGAAGTATGACGACAAACCATTTCTGCCGCCACAACCATGAATTCTTTGGCATCATCACTCCAGATAGCAGGGACGGTGATCACCCAACGAACTTCATTCTCCTGGATTTTTACCCTCAGCTTAGCCTGCTCCATAAAATGATTCTTCAAATGTCTAATGGCAGCGGCAAAAACTTCCACCGCAGGCATATTTCTCCCTTGTGCATCTTTTATAGTCATTTTCCGTGTGAGTTTCTAAAAAGTGGTTAATTAGACATCAAAGAAAATTATTTTTACGTTTCAAACAGATAATTGTTTAGAAAATAGACAGTTAAATAGTTATGTAAGTTTTAAAAGTGGTACTACATGGATGTTATGCTTATACCAACTATAAAAGTACACAAGTAAAAAACCACTTACTGTAACTAAATAACGGTATGCATTATTCAATTTTCAAAACACATATAAGTAACAACATACTTTCTCTCTGTGAAGATCCATTTTGAACCGAAAATATCGCCAGTCTTTATGTTCTTTTCTTTTTATTAGTCCATCGTATTTCTCTTCCGCCTTTAAGTGAATACATATCAGCAATGTACGACATATTTCGATGTAGATCACTGTCCGAAAGCTAATATACTTATCGGCCTACGTTGGTGAAAGATTCCAACACCTGGACTGTCAAACTATTATTCTTTTAACTGTTGCTATATGACTAGTCCCCGACCATTGTTAATATCCTCTTTGGTTGCCAATAAAATTAAAAGTAAAGATAACAATAGTAATCCGGAATACAATCAATATTTTTCGAACAAACCTCAAATCCGAAGTAAGATTCCGTCTTTTCACTGTTGAACAGTAGCACAGTAGGGGCTTGCGGAAGAATCTGGCCATCCCAGCGATTTGAATATATCTGTATGTAGATAACGTAGGTCCATTTTCTATTTGCACAGCGTATGTGATAATACGACTTGTAATACTACAATTATTAGTTTAATTTAAACCCATTCATTCTGATTCAACTGAAAACGGCTAAAAGTAGCTCGCTCATTTTTCTTACCAAAAGTTTGTCCGGTTATGCATCTGAAAACACTTATTCTAGTATCATTATTTTACTCTTTCATACGAAAATTGCAGAAGAAAACACAAAGTTTAAAAAACGGTCGTAGAAGGGTGCGAACCCGCACCAGTTAGGTAGAAATATGAAAAAAAAAAACAAGTCTGCTACCTGTAGGCCACAAGGTCTTATACCAAAGAAATGGGAATTTCGACCTTTTTTAGAAAACAGTGATAACATTACGTGATAATGCCAAACAACCAATTATGCTACAACGAATCTCTGAATCCCGTAAGAAACTGAATGCAAAAATCTGGTCTTCAGGAGAAAATATCACCATTTTCTGAAGAGTTCCAGCTGCCAGTAACTTAGTTTGAATACTTATATGATTTGCAACCATTACCTTTTGTGTTTGTACAAAGTGCATTTTAGAAACCATGATCCAGTCCCTTTAAAGACATGTCCGACTTGTAAAGTCATGATATTGATATTATGTCTATTTCCCTGTGGGTAGTGGCAGGGTGCCAAATAATCAGCGAATTGATAATGTTATCAGTGCAAACTTTATAGGTTAGCCTATTGATTAAAAATACATTGAACAGCGAATAAATACCTCTTGGCACACAGGTATTAAATCAATACTTGATCAAACAGGTTATATTCATATGTTAGGCTTAACCAAACTATAATGAATACGCGGAACATTTCTTCAATTGTAAAATCCACTCTTGTGGACGAATTCTATTAAACCTGATTCGAACAGATCAATAGCTCATCTAAAATATATTCGTTAATTATATATGATAAAGAAATTGAAGAGTATTTCAATATATTGCAAAACTGTCGAAGCTTAAATCTTATACATTTTCGTACAAGTAATCACAACTTCCATATCATAATTGGTAGATGGGGACAACAAACTGTACCTAAATCTAAAATAAAGTTTTCTCTTTGCCCTTTAAACGATGTTTTCGACGGAACGGATTACTTTTACACTGTCATTTTTTACATTTCCTTGAATGAAATATTTTAAAATTCATTAAATATATTTGACCAAAAGCGTTGACCTTAAGAGACTTTTTAAATGTTTGGGACCTGATATTCTTAGAAATACTACAATTACATGCTTACAAGTTTATCAATTTATCGAAATTGGCAAAAACAAAGTTTTCAAATATGTTATTATATCTGTTGTTTCAGTTTATCAAATGTGTTATGCCATGTTTAATCCCATATTATAAGTTACTAGCCACATTCCACAAATAAGTATATGTGAATATTTACATATTTGAGTTAATTACCTAATTAACAATTAAGACAGGGATCAAAGAAAAGGGGATGCAGAGTAAACTGCCGATTAATCAATGCACATTTACATAACAACAAAATACGACCAATAAAAAAACTGCAATTATCAAAATATGAATTAGGAGATTACTAAAAGGCTTAAATAGCCCTTTTACCATTGTAAAGATAAGTTATTATGTTTATTTTAAGGAACCATGTATCCACGACATTTTAGATGCGGAATGAAACCTATATACAATAACTATACTTTAATAACGCTTTTCAAGAAATATTTGATTGAGATTACACACATCTTAACGGAATAAAAAGGCTCGAAGTAAATTAAAATTACTAAAAATATGATACTTAGAAATACAAAAGCATTGTAATATGTCATCAAGTACAACGGTTAATTGGCACAAAAATACTATGAGTCCTGTATGTAATGCAAGTAACATACTTGTTGCATTTCATGGTTGTATTGTTTCAACAGATAAATAGTAACGTAAAATAGACAACTTCTAAACTAGAAATTGGATATAAGTTTGATTAAAGAAGTTAAAAAGCAGTTTTGACAAAAATAGATAATGCCGCAGGTGATCTACAGATATTTAAAAAACGACATGATTAAGTATTGCAGCTGTAAAAGTAGTAGTTTGTAATTTAGGCTTTACGCCATAAATCACTTTTCCTCGTTTTTAAGCAATTCAGTAACAATATAAAATGCATTGCTTCCCAGCGGCCTAAACGACATTCGTTATTATTGAAGGCTTATAAAAATATTCATAGAAAGATGATTTGTTGAAAGTTTCATTGAGCTGACACAACTGATTAGTTTTTAAGAGCATTTGTATCCATTTAATCGAAAGGAGGAAAATTCAACAACGAAGTTATTTAATTGAACTTTGAACTACACCATTTGGAACTCCTCAGTCATTTTTATCAAAAAGAACCTGATGTATTTGGACAGGCTTTTATTTTTAATAATGTTTTCCTTATTTGTTCCCAGTTTTAGTATAATGATGATTTTTATTATGAAACTTTATGAACACACAGTTTTAAATCTTTTATTTTATAAGGCAGACTGTGTGGGATGTTTATAGTTTCTAACGATGACCGCATCGTATCTTTGAAAAGTTTTTGCATTAGGTGCTCTGAATTGTTTCCCTCCGTCTGCAGACAGAGTTGGGATCTCTAATCATAGAAGTACTTGGGGTTTACCTATACGTTTATTATTATTTGTTTTATTGATAAGTTTCCTCAAGTTAATGCATACTTTGATAAGATTTACCTTTTGCGTTTTATCTTTATTAATGATTGTTGGGATAAGAGTGAGGTTTGTGCACATTAACTGGTTTAACCGCCCCCCCCCCCCAGTAAATTTACATTTTACGGACCTTCCAAGGCGGTACCTAACAATTTTTGATAAATATACCTATCTTTTTATATATAGTATGTATGCACTTGCTGTTTCCTGAGTTTTGTACTGTTCTTCTATGTTTTTTGTTTGTGATTGTGTGTTTTATGTCTCTGGCGTTTACCCAGTGCCACTAAACCGGGTTTATGTTCAAACATTTTGCTACTGAGCTTGTTTCTCCACCTTTTTGCATAAATATTTACATACTCAGAAATCGGTATGTTTAAAGGGGCAACATTCGCTGCCTCGGCAGCGAGTAAATGGGGAGTGACTTATTGTAAATTCCCTCAGCTATGTACCTGTCTGTTAAACTCAGTGTTCTATCTTTAGTATACACAAGAGGAATGTAAACAAACAGGGCTGATCAGAGCAGACGATGTATTTCTCCACACTACAATCTTCTATATGAAATAAAGATGACCAAGCCAACTTTTCCAGATGTTTTCTTTGAAATGATTGCTTTCCTGTTCCTAACTGGCATTTTGTAAGCTCGACTAGATCTTTTTTCTATATGGGACATCCCTCTCAAGTGTTTAGAATCAACATTCTCATTCCAGTCCAAAGTAGCAAGGTTTATTCTCAGTCTGGAATCCAAAACTAATTATTACGTCAACAAACAATAATAATGCTTTATTGAATGCATCCACAACCCTAGTACATATTAACCTTATTGTAAACGAGTTCAGGAAGGAAACAATTCAGATAGTGTTGACACCTTTAATTGGTAATTAAATGTCACTGGCTGGAATCTGGTTTGTGTATTGATAACTGGAAATCAAACGCACATTTTGAGTCAAAAAGGAGAGAACTCAAACACAGTTATACATGAACATTTGCATGACATGGAACTAGGTACTGCCTTCCATTAAAATAATAACTTTGGGCAGAATAAGAAGACTCAAAATATGGAACAAAATAATCAGGACAAAGATATACATGACTGAAGAACAATAGGAGATATTCACTTTACCTGGCTAGGATATAAACATTTGTAATGATGAATGACTGAAGAACAATAGGAGATATTCACTTTACCTGGCTAGGATATAAACATTTGTAATGATGACAAAGCTTTTGATAGAAAAGCGAAGGAGCAACTAACATTTAAGCAACGAGGCTCATAAATATTATTTTTTTAAAACGACAAATATGAAAACAAAGTTACATATTTCAACCTGGGGATGATTCACCAGACTTGTTAATTACGTAACGCTTCAAAAGAAAAAGTGTTAATATCATAGAAAACAATTAGACTAAAATGAAGCATATGAAGCTGATGATATTTATCAATAATTTTTGGAAAATCAGGTGGAATAAAAACTTTTCAAGGTTTGTTCACTTTTGTTACTACAGTATTTGATAGTAAGGCATGCCGTCTGCTACAAGCAAGCTGCTAGGGATATAAACACCAGCACGTGGTAATGTTTACAACAGAGATTTCATAACCCCCAGAACACCAAAAAGCAACTCCCCCGGAAAATTCAAATTTTCAATCTGACAGTTGGATTTTTTTCTCAAAGTCATGTTTCTAGTAATGTTTTAAAATCAAATTAAGGATTTTTAATTTGTTTAACCTTCATGCTACATGCCTGCAAAGTTTCATGTCTCAACTTTTTGTAAGCATTGCATAAATTTGGAATAAGGGTCCCTGATGTAAAACGTGCATAAAATTATACAAAAGCTTGCCCCAGCGCCACCTGGAGGTTTATATAGTCCTGTTGCCCCTTTAAGTCCGATGCAAGTAGATCGCGTAGTAATTTAATTTGCAGTTAAAGTTATTGACTTATCTCTTGGGAATCTTAATTATGTGTGCAATAAAACACTTCACTGGCAATCAATTTAAACTTAGATCAACAAATATAAGCCAAACTATTTCATATAATTAATGATATAATTCGATATTTTACGAACTGTTTCTACTGATGTACAGGCATACATCCGAGGTTGTTTTAGATAACAATGGCCGAGGAGTTCTGAATGTGAACTGCACCCGTCGTTCAAAATGTTACCTAGTTTTGGAGAAACGAAATGGTATACTTTTGGTATTTGAGTGCAGAAAACATTGCACATTTCAGAGGAAATAATAATTAAAATAAACAAAAAATGTGTTTTTTGGTACAGTAGAAATAATAACTAAAAAAATAGGTTTGTTATAAAAAGGCATGTCATCTCCTTCATTATGTTCAAACGATTTCCTATATATAGAATCATTTTAAATAGAAAAGGAGATATCTTTACCTCTTGCTGTTAAAGTTCATTCATTACAGCCCTACCGTAATTAGGTAGTGAAAACCCGTTTTTATCCAATTTAACCATTAAGAGTGATGATTAGGAGTATTTCAATATAATGGATTCTAAAAACAGACTCAAGTATTTCGAAAAAAATATTTAGAGCATGCTTTATATATAAGCTTCGCACAAATAGTATATATGCATATGGAAAGCGAAAGTACGAACCTGAAGTGGATCTCGTAAGTACTCCTTCCTATAAGAGTAGGCGTAACCAGAAAATGTCGTTCCAAAATCTATCGCCGCAACAATTATTTCATTTATTCTCGTTTCACTCATCTTTTTTCCGTTTAATTGTGTATTGAATACACCCTTTTTCTTTGCTCAAAATCAAACTCAGTGCAATATCCTTCATTTTCTTATACGGGTAGGTGTGTAATATTCATCCTCTCGATATCTATGAAATTTAAATGTAAATTTACATTGTGAAGCGTTTATCTATTGGGTACTGTTAAACATGATATCTTGAAAGGCTATTGCGAGCTCTTAAAAGATATCAAATGTCTTAAAGTGTTTCGTTCACGGAGTGAGTGTTAGCAAACATCTTTATTTTAAACTTGAGAGGTACTATTTACCTTAATACGCGAAACCGAAAAAAACAACTGACGGATACTCATTTTTGTCAAACCAGTCATAACAAGAAATAATTTTCAACTGATTTATTAAAGCTTTTCGGCAAAACAGTAAATTTTCTGACCAAATTCTAAATAATCATTGACTCTCCTCTGAACATTAAATAATGCTTTATTATTGAGACCGGCGTTTTGATCACGCTTCAAACGAAACTATTATTTAAGAGGTCTAATCTTAAAGATCTAGAACGAGTCCCTTTCACCAGTATATAAATGAATATTTAATACATTTTACTTACAAATGTTTTGCATGTGTATCATCGTTCAAGCTTATATATTCATTATGCTTAAACTGCTGACTTATGTCAAGACTAATCTAAGGTAATATAAATTATTTGAACCAAACACTGATGTCCACATTTCGCTGAGCGTTCAAAGGCGGTAATACAGATCCATATTAACAGAACAATGTATATGTTGATATCTCTGTTGTATGTCTGGAGTTTTGTCACGAACAAAGCGAATTATTGGATTATTCATATAAAATGATGCTATAGAATGTTTAAAAATTTGGTACAATTTACATTATGATGATTTC
The DNA here is from genome assembly GCF_026914265.1 of Mya arenaria. Classification (NCBI taxonomy): domain Eukaryota; kingdom Metazoa; phylum Mollusca; class Bivalvia; order Myida; family Myidae; genus Mya; species Mya arenaria. The sequence continues at coordinate 15,633,333 of NC_069130.1, read as the reverse complement.
ACAAAAACATTGTGGGCGTTATGGCTGAGAAACTCGAAGCGGAAGATACAAAGTTGAAGTTTAGCTGACAAAAATGCAGCATTTTATAAATGGACAAGTTCAACAGAAAGAGAAATATCTTGAGCGACAAACAAGGAAGTATATTTCGAAGTGCATATTATCAAAACTAGATCTGAAATACTCTTATGCTGATAAATTGAAATGGAGTGAACTTTGGACTCTTTTGAGTGTTCTATTCATTACAATGCAAGCTCACCAGATATCTATAATATTCAATTTTCTGCAAACAAAACTTGTCAGTGATACCACGCGATCAATAAGGGACAATCGCTTTCAAATGAAAAGTAAAGTGCATAAATTTATTTTCTTGAAGAACGTTTTGATGAAACAAGAAATTTAATTGACAGTATAATACAATAAATCATTGAAAACAAATTGCAATTGAAGGAATAACTTCAATGACATCAACTAACAAATCTGCAATCCTAGACGCCCATGGACGAATATCATTTTTCATTTTATACTGTAAGGCGCCTTTATGGAGTAGCACATAATTAAGTAATATGGTATATTATAATTAGCCATTGACGCCTAATGCATTTTCTTTTTCGGGGGATTGAGTGACATACTTGATAAATTATTAAAATTATTATTGTCTGGTTCATGATTTAAAACAGATCTGAATTCTTTACCTATTGAATAAATTCATTTCTCTTAAAGAAATAATGATAGTTAAACATTTGACGACTTATAAACTTGTATTGTAAAATATAAAAGATTTGAAATCAATTGAGTAGTTTTTCATTTCATATTTGCTCTTAGTGGGAAACAAATCATAAGCTTAATTGTATTTAATTGTCCGAATAAAGTCTATCGTAGAACGCAATCTGTGCCTTGTAAAACAAACTGTTTACCTTTTTATCATGTCAACGTTTTCTTCCTAATTTACATATCGCGTTACCTGTGCAAGTTTAAAGGTGGACTCTTATTCCCATATAAGATTAACCACAATTAATAATTTTGTTTGATATTCCAAAAAGTTGAATACATGTCAAAAACAACAGTTCATATGAAGGATACCGAGTTTAATTTGAAAGAAATGAGCATAAAACTCGGTACCTCTATCGCATGAGACTAAAGAAGACCACAGTTAATCTTTTAGCATTCACCAACCATTTAATAAGTGTGTGTGTTCTGCTATTTAATACACGTATACAATTTTGTTATCAATAATTAATATTTTTTCATAAATGCATATTGAGTGAGCAATTAAAGGTTTATCAGTCAAAACTGATGTTTGTTATCAATGTTTATGTATTGATTTTGAATAAGAGTGTCACTTTAAATTTAGGCTTACTGTTTTCAGGTAATAAAGTAATTTTCAGGATTTAGTTGCGTTTTGTGACGCAATTTAATTCAAGAGTTTCAAGAATTTATTGGCGAATCTTGACTTATCTTACATATTTTGTGGTGTTTGTATTTGTTTATGCAGTATTATTAGTTTTCGGTGTTTATATCAGTGTATGAGTTGTTAATATGTTTGTGTCTATGGTTCATAGTCGTTCGGACCCTTGCCTTGAGCTCCTTATTTTTTTAATTTTCTCCTGGGCTTGTTCCTGATTTTTTTCATTGTATTATTACGCGCCAGTGTTTAAACAAACAGCTCAGTTATTTTAAGATTTTATAGATTTAAACTTGAAACATTCTCTAGCTGTATTTTATCATCGTCGGCAACCACTGCACTTTCTCCCGTTACACGTCATACATGGCGTGGGACAATTTGCTGACAAAATCTCGTTTTACTGAATATGCATGAGACAGGAGATACAACTTTTCTTCAAATGAATTCGCATTTTACACTCAAATAATTTTCAATATTTTAACAGTGACAGAATCCTCCGTGACACTCCATCTTGACTACTGCATTATATTACTGTACTGCGAAGACGGTCCCGGTTCCTTTCCGGCAATCGGTAGAATATTTTTTTTTTAATCGTAAAGCATCTGGTACTTCGAGGAACCAATGAAACTGCCTCATTAATTTTCATTGTGGATCGGGGGTATTCGCCGATGGTTATTTATATGAGGTTAAACAGCCAGAGCTAAAGTTGTATATATATATATATATTTATATATATATATATATATATATATATATATATATATATATATATATATATATATATATATATATATATATATATAGGATGTGCCTGTCATCAAAAAACGAATTTTGAAAAAAAAATTGGTTATACATTTCAACTTAACCTATTGTTGGTTTTTGTATGCTTCAAATATTAACACTGTTAATCGGTAATCATTCGTAGTTTTGTTGAATTAAATAAAACAAATACAATAAAAAAGCCGTTATCTCATTGTACACATATCTGCAAAAACCAAAGATATTGCATGACGCATTCATTTAGGTTTAGGGCCGTCAACAGTGCAAAAGTCGTTTGAAGAACCAAAACTAAAACTGATTAAAAAAGATGTAACGTGCCGGCTGTATGTTCAATCGGCGCCGTAGAGCTTATATGGATCGCTTTTATATAAATTTTCCTTAGGCTACTTTGCCTTATGATTGAAACAAATGATTCGGAAATGATTGGTAAGTTAAAACATAATCAACCAAATAATAAGGGTTCAACGATTATGCATTGGTTTATATAAAGTTCAATCACTTTAGTGATGAATGGATTTCTCTTACGGGAGCTTGTTTATTGGCGATGCTAAATACCTGAACCTTTGTCTGCGCACAGATCGCAATGCCCTGTGGCCAACGCAGATGCCAGGTATGAGGCTTACTAGAGATTCTAGCCACCAGTTCCGTTAACTAGACTAGATTGCAATGCTCTATGTATCTTGCTACTTGAACTGGAACGCCAGATTATTCTATAGATGTCAAGGTTCTGGTGTCTTTTTATCCCACTGATTGCAATGCTCTGTGTTCAATACTAAACAGCCTGAAGGTCAGGATTCTAATTATTTGCCTTCAAAAGACGATTTCCGTTTAGTGCTTGATGTTACCTCGACGGCGGTCAAACACATAATGAAACTTTCAGCTGGACGACGCGCTTATATACTCCCCGGGCGGACGAGTTCATTATTCAATTATGTGTAAAACGGGTTCATTCCTCTTTGCGAAATTTTGAAGGGCTCTTTTTTTCCTAATACTCTTTATGAAAACAACTCCCGGTTAATAAATAATGTTTAACATGATTCATAATTATTATTGTCGCTAATAAAATATCTGTATGGAATAAGTAAGTCTGAAATATAAAATTAACCTTTGAAAAACACCGCCAGACAAAGGGCCAATTTATAACAAAGAGTGGTAATCGTGCGATATGCGGTTACGCTACAATAATATTGTTTTGAGGTTCAATATTTAGCAAGCATCACACAAATATTCGTTGCAACATTTGTATCTTTAAGTACAAGTTGAGCGATTTAATACGAAAAAGACTACAAACGTCCAACACGAACGGTGACAGCTGCTATGCTCTTTTTGTTGTTGATCGCCATCCGTAGACATTGTTCTTTTAAATTAGGGATGGCAACGAGTACCCGAGTACTCGAGTACTCGATTGAACGTCCGAGTACTCGAGTACCAAATAACTACTCGAGTACTCGAAAAAAATAATCTATAAAAATCACCAAATACACGATTTACAGACAAAATATCAGATCTGGTTAGTTGCCGAGAGGACAATTTACGGTCCCTCTAATCCCCGCTGTATACACAATTGACCTCAATCAATTTGTTGACAGTTGTTGTGGTAGTTGGAAACTGTCAACAAAGGACCCCTATTTCAATTTAGCATGATGTCAAATGGCGAAGTTTTGATAGGGGTACTTTCACCTACACAACTCTATTGTATACCAATTAGAGACCTTTCACCAAACAATGGGCGCTAACGAGCGAAAGAGTATCGAGAATTGATTTCTTTATGGGCGTATTTTAACTATTTTTGCAATGATTATCACAATTGATTGGTTGATATTTTAAATCAAGAATTATGAATATTAATGAGGTAAACAATTACACAGTACGAAAAACTATCATTTTAAAAAAAATAAGTTGTAGAGTAAACAACTGAACTACTGAACTTCGTATTGAATTTCATTCACTCTTTTTATGTATGCTATTAATTTTCGTTCATTGTAATTCTGATTGTTGTTCATTTCTGCAGTGCAAACTTGTATAAAATGAAACGAATAAGACAAATTAAAAGCCTGAAACATTTGTTTTCTTTTTAAATATTTTTTTGTTAAAATACAAAATGAAAGTAAACTTAAAAGGTGAAAATGACCAATAATACGACCAACGCACAATATACGTCATTAACGATACATGTATACACAATATTGCCTTTGCGAACACATAATCAATTTTTCCGAGTAATCGAGTACCCGAGTACTCGATCGAACGATTGTCCGAGTACTCGAGTATTAATTTTACTACTCGTTGCCATCCCTATTTTAAATGGTTGAATTGGGCCGTGCATGTCAAATAAATTGCTTAAGTAAATGGACAGTGTAGCTATAAGTTACACCACAAAAGTCAGTTTCGAGTTATACGCAACATATACGTTTATTTATAATAAACAATTATTTTACTTTAAGGATTACAATAAACTTTATAAGAATCAGATACCATAACCAATTATAAATCTTACTTTCACAGAACTTACATTGAACGAACCAATAAACTACCTTTGGAAAAAAAAATATAACTAGACACAAGTTTTATGGTCACAAGTCTATCAAGACAAAATGATATTGAAAATATCTAAAGTACCTTCTTCTAGATTATCATATGTTTTAACATAACGCAAAATACTAATCGTAGATTGTTGTCGGTATTTGGTTAGGAATCTCTACACATTCATATTTTGTGTATTGTAATCCAAGTTCACAGGTGGACTGATCTTCGTTTAGATAGGTTATCCTCTTCTTCTAGTAAAGATTTCTTCTTCTTCGGGTCTTAATATTATGCAGAAATTAGCCTAGGACTGTGGTCACACAGACAAATACATAGATGATATGTTTTGGCATAAACAAACATAATAAGAACATGTTTGTATGCTTATAGACATGTTACAATGTATCAGAGCATATTTCTAAGCATAAACATGCTCTTACCATGTTCGGTTATTCCAAAATACATCGTGTGAAACTCGCATGCCTCAAGTCGCATATCCGACACGTTTTCACTAAGCATAATATTTTTTCTCCAATACGTCCCACCACATTGCGGTATTTGTGGACAAAAAACTCCTAGTGCCGTAAGAGCAAGTGTTTATCTATGTGGTATCACGATTTGCTCGCCATTAAGGCACAGGTAGCTAGTGCATCCGTCAACAAGTTTCATGAGTGATCCTCTTCTAGAAGCAAAGCCATAGGGACAACAAAACGCTGCGGGCACTGGAGTCGATGGTAGCTGAGGACTGCGACATTTTGCAGTTGATAGTTGAATGAGACCCTCGGGCTTGTGTAAATATATCTGTTAATATTGCTTTTATCCTAATGACGAGAACGAACTACTAAAATAGAAGTCACACAGTCACCTTACAGCCACCCTGTATAATACTAAGAGCCTAGGGTTTGTCAGCTTCACTATTTATACCTTCCTACAACGTGACAAAAGGCGTTGATACGAAACATTTGGAAGGTCATCGCATTACGAGGGTTGATAACAGCATGGTGACCTCGATACGAACTGTTCACTATGTTTGCAACAGAGATGATATAATTTAGTTGTTTGTGTTTGAATAATTAAAGAGATAATGAATTTTCACTCCTATACCTGTAAAAATATTCTTTTATGTGATTATCATTTACCAGATTTCGTAAGAAACAGATTTCTTTAATGACATTTCTCTGGCATGTATTCCTGAAAATATCATTACTTAAGATGTATATAGTATGGCAAATATGTGTTGCGTTAATTATACTTATTCTAAGTCAATCAGTCCAGTTACTTTATTCACAACTTGAATATGAGTTTCTCTGTACATAATGCCCTGTATCTCTGTAAGTAGCAGTCTGCTAATGAATTTCCACCTGACCTCATCTCTTTAACTGTCAGAGTCAAATCAACATACAACTTTACAAAACTTTTAATATTTTGGCAACCTAAACAACTAAACAAAAAATAACAAGGATATCAATTAATTCGAAGACCCGAAGAAGAAGAAATCTTTACTAGAAGAAGAGGATAACCTATCTAAACGAAGATCAGTCCACCTGTGAACTTGGATTACAATACACAAAATATGAATGTGTAGAGATTCCTAACCAAATACCGACAACAATCTACGATTAGTATTTTGCGTTATGTTAAAACATATGATAATCTAGAAGAAGGTACTTTAGATATTTTCAATATCATTTTGTCTTGATAGACTTGTGACCATAAAACTTGTGTCTAGTTATATTTTTTTTTCCAAAGGTAGTTTATTGGTTCGTTCAATGTAAGTTCTGTGAAAGTAAGATTTATAATTGGTTATGGTATCTGATTCTTATAAAGTTTATTGTAATCCTTAAAGTAAAATAATTGTTAATTATAAATAAACGTATATGTTGCGTATAACTCGAAACTGACTTTTGTGGTGTAACTTATAGCTACACTGTCCATTTACTTAAGCAATTTATTTGACATGCACGGCCCAATTCAACCATTTAAAAGAACAATGTCTACGGATGGCGATCAACAACAAAAAGAGCATAGCAGCTGTCACCTTTCGTGTTGGACGTTTGTAGTCTTTTTCGTATTAAATCGCTCAACTTGTACTTAAAGATACAAATGTTGCAACGAATATTTGTGTGATGCTTGCTAAATATTGAACCTCAAAACAATATTATTGTAGCGTAACCGCATATCGCACGATTACCGCTCTTTGTTATAAATTGGCCCTTTGTCTGGCGGTGTTTTTCAAAGGTTAATTTTATATTTCAGACTTACTTATTCCATACAGATATTTTATTAGCGACAATAATAATTATGAATCATGTTAAACATTATTTATTAACCGGGAGTTGTTTTCATAAAGAGTATTAGGAAAAAAAGAGCCCTTCAAGTTTTCGCAAAGAGGAATGAACCCGTTTTACACATAATTGAATAATGAACTCGTCCGCCCGGGGAGTATATAAGCGCGTCGTCCAGCTGAAAGTTTCATTATGTGTTTGACCGCCGTCGAGGTAACATCAAGCACTAAACGGAAATCGTCTTTTGAAGGCAAATAATTAGAATCCTGACCTTCAGGCTGTTTAGTATTGAACACAGAGCATTGCAATCAGTGGGATAAAAAGACACCAGAACCTTGACATCTATAGAATAATCTGGCGTTCCAGTTCAAGTAGCAAGATACATAGAGCATTGCAATCTAGTCTAGTTAACGGAACTGGTGGCTAGAATCTCTAGTAAGCCTCATACCTGGCATCTGCGTTGGCCACAGGGCATTGCGATCTGTGCGCAGACAAAGGTTCAGGTATTTAGCATCGCCAATAAACAAGCTCCCGTAAGAGAAATCCATTCATCACTAAAGTGATTGAACTTTATATAAACCAATGCATAATCGTTGAACCCTTATTATTTGGTTGATTATGTTTTAACTTACCAATCATTTCCGAATCATTTGTTTCAATCATAAGGCAAAGTAGCCTGAGGAAAATTTATATAAAAGCGATCCATATAAGCTCTACGGCGCCGATTGAACATACAGCCGGCACGTTACATCTTTTTTAATCAGTTTTAGTTTTGGTTCTTCAAACGACTTTTGCACTGTTGACGGCCCTAAACCTAAATGAATGCGTCATGCAATATCTTTGGTTTTTGCAGATATGTGTACAATGAGATAACGGCTTTTTATTGTATTTGTTTTATTTAATTCAACAAAACTACGAATGATTACCGATTAACAGTGTTAATATTTGAAGCATACAAAAACCAACAATAGGTTAAGTTGAAATGTATAACCAATTTTTTTTTCAAAATTCGTTTTTTGATGACAGGCACATCCTATATATATATATATATATATATATATATATATATATATATATATATATATATATATATATATACAACTTTAGCTCTGGCTGTTTAACCTCATATAAATAACCATCGGCGAATACCCCCGATCCACAATGAAAATTAATGAGGCAGTTTCATTGGTTCCTCGAAGTACCAGATGCTTTACGATTAAAAAAAAAATATTCTACCGATTGCCGGAAAGGAACCGGGACCGTCTTCGCAGTACAGTAATATAATGCAGTAGTCAAGATGGAGTGTCACGGAGGATTCTGTCACTGTTAAAATATTGAAAATTATTTGAGTGTAAAATGCGAATTCATTTGAAGAAAAGTTGTATCTCCTGTCTCATGCATATTCAGTAAAACGAGATTTTGTCAGCAAATTGTCCCACGCCATGTATGACGTGTAACGGGAGAAAGTGCAGTGGTTGCCGACGATGATAAAATACAGCTAGAGAATGTTTCAAGTTTAAATCTATAAAATCTTAAAATAACTGAGCTGTTTGTTTAAACACTGGCGCGTAATAATACAATGAAAAAAATCAGGAACAAGCCCAGGAGAAAATTAAAAAAATAAGGAGCTCAAGGCAAGGGTCCGAACGACTATGAACCATAGACACAAACATATTAACAACTCATACACTGATATAAACACCGAAAACTAATAATACTGCATAAACAAATACAAACACCACAAAATATGTAAGATAAGTCAAGATTCGCCAATAAATTCTTGAAACTCTTGAATTAAATTGCGTCACAAAACGCAACTAAATCCTGAAAATTACTTTATTACCTGAAAACAGTAAGCCTAAATTTAAAGTGACACTCTTATTCAAAATCAATACATAAACATTGATAACAAACATCAGTTTTGACTGATAAACCTTTAATTGCTCACTCAATATGCATTTATGAAAAAATATTAATTATTGATAACAAAATTGTATACGTGTATTAAATAGCAGAACACACACACTTATTAAATGGTTGGTGAATGCTAAAAGATTAACTGTGGTCTTCTTTAGTCTCATGCGATAGAGGTACCGAGTTTTATGCTCATTTCTTTCAAATTAAACTCGGTATCCTTCATATGAACTGTTGTTTTTGACATGTATTCAACTTTTTGGAATATCAAACAAAATTATTAATTGTGGTTAATCTTATATGGGAATAAGAGTCCACCTTTAAACTTGCACAGGTAACGCGATATGTAAATTAGGAAGAAAACGTTGACATGATAAAAAGGTAAACAGTTTGTTTTACAAGGCACAGATTGCGTTCTACGATAGACTTTATTCGGACAATTAAATACAATTAAGCTTATGATTTGCTTCCCACTAAGAGCAAATATGAAATGAAAAACTACTCAATTGATTTCAAATCTTTTATATTTTACAATACAAGTTTATAAGTCGTCAAATGTTTAACTATCATTATTTCTTTAAGAGAAATGAATTTATTCAATAGGTAAAGAATTCAGATCTGTTTTAAATCATGAACCAGACAATAATAATTTTAATAATTTATCAAGTATGTCACTCAATCCCCCGAAAAAGAAAATGCATTAGGCGTCAATGGCTAATTATAATATACCATATTACTTAATTATGTGCTACTCCATAAAGGCGCCTTACAGTATAAAATGAAAAATGATATTCGTCCATGGGCGTCTAGGATTGCAGATTTGTTAGTTGATGTCATTGAAGTTATTCCTTCAATTGCAATTTGTTTTCAATGATTTATTGTATTATACTGTCAATTAAATTTCTTGTTTCATCAAAACGTTCTTCAAGAAAATAAATTTATGCACTTTACTTTTCATTTGAAAGCGATTGTCCCTTATTGATCGCGTGGTATCACTGACAAGTTTTGTTTGCAGATAATTGAATATTATAGATATCTGGTGAGCTTGCATTGTAATGAATAGAACACTCAAAAGAGTCCAAAGTTCACTCCATTTCAATTTATCAGCATAAGAGTATTTCAGATCTAGTTTTGATAATATGCACTTCGAAATATACTTCCTTGTTTGTCGCTCAAGATATTTCTCTTTCTGTTGAACTTGTCCATTTATAAAATGCTGCATTTTTGTCAGCTAAACTTCAACTTTGTATCTTCTGCTTCGAGTTTCTCAGCCATAACGCCCACAATGTTTTTGTGAAATTATCATAATGTAAATTGTACCAAATTTTTAAACATTCTATAGCATCATATTATATGAATAATCCAATAATTCGCTTTGTTCGTGACAAAACTCCAGACATACAACAGAGATATCAACATATACATTGTTCTGTTAATATGGATCTGTATTACCGCCTTTGAACGCTCAGCGAAATGTGGACATCAGTGTTTGGTTCAAATAATTTATATTACCTTAGATTAGTCTTGACATAAGTCAGCAGTTTAAGCATAATGAATATATAAGCTTGAACGATGATACACATGCAAAACATTTGTAAGTAAAATGTATTAAATATTCATTTATATACTGGTGAAAGGGACTCGTTCTAGATCTTTAAGATTAGACCTCTTAAATAATAGTTTCGTTTGAAGCGTGATCAAAACGCCGTTCTCAATAATAAAGCATTATTTAATGTTCAGAGGAGAGTCAATGATTATTTAGAATTTGGTCAGAAAATTTACTGTTTTGCCGAAAAGCTTTAATAAATCAGTTGAAAATTATTTCTTGTTATGACTGGTTTGACAAAAATGAGTATCCGTCAGTTGTTTTTTTCGGTTTCGCGTATTAAGGTAAATAGTACCTCTCAAGTTTAAAATAAAGATGTTTGCTAACACTCACTCCGTGAACGAAACACTTTAAGACATTTGATATCTTTTAAGAGCTCGCAATAGCCTTTCAAGATATCATGTTTAACAGTACCCAATAGATAAACGCTTCACAATGTAAATTTACATTTAAATTTCATAGATATCGAGAGGATGAATATTACACACCTACCCGTATAAGAAAATGAAGGATATTGCACTGAGTTTGATTTTGAGCAAAGAAAAAGTGTGTATTCAATACACAATTAAACGGAAAAAAGATGAGTGAAACGAGAATAAATGAAATAATTGTTGCGGCGATAGATTTTGGAACGACATTTTCTGGTTACGCCTACTCTTATAGGGAGGAGTACTTACGAGATCCACTTCAGGTTCGTACTTTCGCTTTCCATATGCATATATACTATTTGTGCGAAGCTTATATATAAAGCATGCTCTAAATATTTTTTTCGAAATACTTGAGTCTGTTTTTAGAATCCATTATATTGAAATACTCCTAATCATCACTCTTAATGGTTAAATTGGATAAAAACGGGTTTTCACTACCTAATTACGGTAGGGCTGTAATGAATGAACTTTAACAGCAAGAGGTAAAGATATCTCCTTTTCTATTTAAAATGATTCTATATATAGGAAATCGTTTGAACATAATGAAGGAGATGACATGCCTTTTTATAACAAACCTATTTTTTTAGTTATTATTTCTACTGTACCAAAAAACACATTTTTTGTTTATTTTAATTATTATTTCCTCTGAAATGTGCAATGTTTTCTGCACTCAAATACCAAAAGTATACCATTTCGTTTCTCCAAAACTAGGTAACATTTTGAACGACGGGTGCAGTTCACATTCAGAACTCCTCGGCCATTGTTATCTAAAACAACCTCGGATGTATGCCTGTACATCAGTAGAAACAGTTCGTAAAATATCGAATTATATCATTAATTATATGAAATAGTTTGGCTTATATTTGTTGATCTAAGTTTAAATTGATTGCCAGTGAAGTGTTTTATTGCACACATAATTAAGATTCCCAAGAGATAAGTCATTAACTTTAACTGCAAATTAAATTACTACGCGATCTACTTGCATCGGACTTAAAGGGGCAACAGGACTATATAAACCTCCAGGTGGCGCTGGGGCAAGCTTTTGTATAATTTTATGCACGTTTTACATCAGGGACCCTTATTCCAAATTTATACAATGCTTACAAAAAGTTGAGACATGAAACTTTGCAGGCATGTAGCATGAAGGTTAAACAAATTAAAAATCCTTAATTTGATTTTAAAACATTACTAGAAACATGACTTTGAGAAAAAAATCCAACTGTCAGATTCAAAATTTGAATTTTCCGGGGGAGTTGCTTTTTGGTGTTCTGGGGGTTATGAAATCTCTGTTGTAAACATTACCACGTGCTGGTGTTTATATCCCTAGCAGCTTGCTTGTAGCAGACGGCATGCCTTACTATCAAATACTGTAGTAACAAAAGTGAACAAACCTTGAAAAGTTTTTATTCCACCTGATTTTCCAAAAATTATTGATAAATATCATCAGCTTCATATGCTTCATTTTAGTCTAATTGTTTTCTATGATATTAACACTTTTTCTTTTGAAGCGTTACGTAATTAACAAGTCTGGTGAATCATCCCCAGGTTGAAATATGTAACTTTGTTTTCATATTTGTCGTTTTAAAAAAATAATATTTATGAGCCTCGTTGCTTAAATGTTAGTTGCTCCTTCGCTTTTCTATCAAAAGCTTTGTCATCATTACAAATGTTTATATCCTAGCCAGGTAAAGTGAATATCTCCTATTGTTCTTCAGTCATGTATATCTTTGTCCTGATTATTTTGTTCCATATTTTGAGTCTTCTTATTCTGCCCAAAGTTATTATTTTAATGGAAGGCAGTACCTAGTTCCATGTCATGCAAATGTTCATGTATAACTGTGTTTGAGTTCTCTCCTTTTTGACTCAAAATGTGCGTTTGATTTCCAGTTATCAATACACAAACCAGATTCCAGCCAGTGACATTTAATTACCAATTAAAGGTGTCAACACTATCTGAATTGTTTCCTTCCTGAACTCGTTTACAATAAGGTTAATATGTACTAGGGTTGTGGATGCATTCAATAAAGCATTATTATTGTTTGTTGACGTAATAATTAGTTTTGGATTCCAGACTGAGAATAAACCTTGCTACTTTGGACTGGAATGAGAATGTTGATTCTAAACACTTGAGAGGGATGTCCCATATAGAAAAAAGATCTAGTCGAGCTTACAAAATGCCAGTTAGGAACAGGAAAGCAATCATTTCAAAGAAAACATCTGGAAAAGTTGGCTTGGTCATCTTTATTTCATATAGAAGATTGTAGTGTGGAGAAATACATCGTCTGCTCTGATCAGCCCTGTTTGTTTACATTCCTCTTGTGTGTACTAAAGATAGAACACTGAGTTTAACAGACAGGTACATAGCTGAGGGAATTTACAATAAGTCACTCCCCATTTACTCGCTGCCGAGGCAGCGAATGTTGCCCCTTTAAACATACCGATTTCTGAGTATGTAAATATTTATGCAAAAAGGTGGAGAAACAAGCTCAGTAGCAAAATGTTTGAACATAAACCCGGTTTAGTGGCACTGGGTAAACGCCAGAGACATAAAACACACAATCACAAACAAAAAACATAGAAGAACAGTACAAAACTCAGGAAACAGCAAGTGCATACATACTATATATAAAAAGATAGGTATATTTATCAAAAATTGTTAGGTACCGCCTTGGAAGGTCCGTAAAATGTAAATTTACTGGGGGGGGGGGCGGTTAAACCAGTTAATGTGCACAAACCTCACTCTTATCCCAACAATCATTAATAAAGATAAAACGCAAAAGGTAAATCTTATCAAAGTATGCATTAACTTGAGGAAACTTATCAATAAAACAAATAATAATAAACGTATAGGTAAACCCCAAGTACTTCTATGATTAGAGATCCCAACTCTGTCTGCAGACGGAGGGAAACAATTCAGAGCACCTAATGCAAAAACTTTTCAAAGATACGATGCGGTCATCGTTAGAAACTATAAACATCCCACACAGTCTGCCTTATAAAATAAAAGATTTAAAACTGTGTGTTCATAAAGTTTCATAATAAAAATCATCATTATACTAAAACTGGGAACAAATAAGGAAAACATTATTAAAAATAAAAGCCTGTCCAAATACATCAGGTTCTTTTTGATAAAAATGACTGAGGAGTTCCAAATGGTGTAGTTCAAAGTTCAATTAAATAACTTCGTTGTTGAATTTTCCTCCTTTCGATTAAATGGATACAAATGCTCTTAAAAACTAATCAGTTGTGTCAGCTCAATGAAACTTTCAACAAATCATCTTTCTATGAATATTTTTATAAGCCTTCAATAATAACGAATGTCGTTTAGGCCGCTGGGAAGCAATGCATTTTATATTGTTACTGAATTGCTTAAAAACGAGGAAAAGTAATTTATGGCGTAAAGCCTAAATTACAAACTACTACTTTTACAGCTGCAATACTTAATCATGTCGTTTTTTAAATATCTGTAGATCACCTGCGGCATTATCTATTTTTGTCAAAACTGCTTTTTAACTTCTTTAATCAAACTTATATCCAATTTCTAGTTTAGAAGTTGTCTATTTTACGTTACTATTTATCTGTTGAAACAATACCACCATGAAATGCAACAAGTATGTTACTTGCATTACATACAGGACTCATAGTATTTTTGTGCCAATTAACCGTTGTACTTGATGACATATTACAATGCTTTTGTATTTCTAAGTATCATATTTTTAGTAATTTTAATTTACTTCGAGCCTTTTTATTCCGTTAAGATGTGTGTAATCTCAATCAAATATTTCTTGAAAAGCGTTATTAAAGTATAGTTATTGTATATAGGTTTCATTCCGCATCTAAAATGTCGTGGATACATGGTTCCTTAAAATAAACATAATAACTTATCTTTACAATGGTAAAAGGGCTATTTAAGCCTTTTAGTAATCTCCTAATTCATATTTTGATAATTGCAGTTTTTTTATTGGTCGTATTTTGTTGTTATGTAAATGTGCATTGATTAATCGGCAGTTTACTCTGCATCCCCTTTTCTTTGATCCCTGTCTTAATTGTTAATTAGGTAATTAACTCAAATATGTAAATATTTGTTATTTGCATCAGTTTACAGTTAAGCACATTAACTTGCAAACAAAATACAAAGTTTAACATAGACATTTAAGTTAGGGTTGTGGGTACATGCCGTCTATTTCAGTTAAGACGTTTGGTAATATTCACATATACTTATTTGTGGAATGTGGCTAGTAACTTATAATATGGGATTAAACATGGCATAACACATTTGATAAACTGAAACAACAGATATAATAACATATTTGAAAACATTGTTTTTGCCAATTTCGTTTAAATTGATAAACTTGTAAGCATGTAATTGTAGTATTTCTAAGAATATCAGGTCCCAAACATTTAAAAAGTCTCTTAAGGTCAACGCTTTTGGTCAAATATATTTAATGAATTTTAAAATATTTCATTCAATGAAATGTAAAAAATGACAGTGTAAAAGTAATCCGTTCCGTCGAAAACATCGTTTAAAGGGCAAAGAGAAAACTTTATTTTAGATTTAGGTACAGTTTGTTGTCCCCATCTACCAATTATGATATGGAAGTTGTGATTACTTGTACGAAAATGTATAAGATTTAAGCTTCGACAGTTTTGCAATATATTGAAATACTCTTCAATTTCTTTATCATATATAATTAACGAATATATTTTAGATGAGCTATTGATCTGTTCGAATCAGGTTTAATAGAATTCGTCCACAAGAGTGGATTTTACAATTGAAGAAATGTTCCGCGTATTCATTATAGTTTGGTTAAGCCTAACATATGAATATAACCTGTTTGATCAAGTATTGATTTAATACCTGTGTGCCAAGAGGTATTTATTCGCTGTTCAATGTATTTTTAATCAATAGGCTAACCTATAAAGTTTGCACTGATAACATTATCAATTCGCTGATTATTTGGCACCCTGCCACTACCCACAGGGAAATAGACATAATATCAATATCATGACTTTACAAGTCGGACATGTCTTTAAAGGGACTGGATCATGGTTTCTAAAATGCACTTTGTACAAACACAAAAGGTAATGGTTGCAAATCATATAAGTATTCAAACTAAGTTACTGGCAGCTGGAACTCTTCAGAAAATGGTGATATTTTCTCCTGAAGACCAGATTTTTGCATTCAGTTTCTTACGGGATTCAGCGATTCGTTGTAGCATAATTGGTTGTTTGACATTATCACGTAATGTTATCACTGTTTTCTAAAAAGGTCGAAATTCCCATTTCTTTGGTATAAGACCTTGTGGCCTACAGGTAGCAGACTTGTTTTTTTTTTCATATTTCTACCTAACTGGTGCGGGTTCGCACCCTACTACGACCGTTTTTTAAACTTTGTGTTTTCTTCTGCAATTTTCGTATGAAAGAGTAAAATAATGATACTAGAATAAGTGTTTTCAGATGCATAACCGGACAAACTTTTGGTAAGAAAAATGAGCGAGCTACTTTTAGCCGTTTTCAGTTGAATCAGAATGAATGGGTTTAAATTAAACTAATAATTGTAGTATTACAAGTCGTATTATCACATACGCTGTGCAAATAGAAAATGGACCTACGTTATCTACATACAGATATATTCAAATCGCTGGGATGGCCAGATTCTTCCGCAAGCCCCTACTGTGCTACTGTTCAACAGTGAAAAGACGGAATCTTACTTCGGATTTGAGGTTTGTTCGAAAAATATTGATTGTATTCCGGATTACTATTGTTATCTTTACTTTTAATTTTATTGGCAACCAAAGAGGATATTAACAATGGTCGGGGACTAGTCATATAGCAACAGTTAAAAGAATAATAGTTTGACAGTCCAGGTGTTGGAATCTTTCACCAACGTAGGCCGATAAGTATATTAGCTTTCGGACAGTGATCTACATCGAAATATGTCGTACATTGCTGATATGTATTCACTTAAAGGCGGAAGAGAAATACGATGGACTAATAAAAAGAAAAGAACATAAAGACTGGCGATATTTTCAAAGGTTCAAAATGGATCTTCACAGAGAGAAAGTATGTTGTTACTTATATGTGTTTTGAAAATTGAATAATGCATACCGTTATTTAGTTACAGTAAGTGGTTTTTTACTTGTGTACTTTTATAGTTGATATAAGCATAACATCCATGTAGTACCACTTTTAAAACTTACATAACTATTTAACTGTCTATTTTCTAAACAATTATCTGTTTGAAACGTAAAAATAATTTTCTTTGATGTCTAATTAACCACTTTTTAGAAACTCACACGGAAAATGACTATAAAAGATGCACAAGGGAGAAATATGCCTGCGGTGGAAGTTTTTGCCGCTGCCATTAGACATTTGAAGAATCATTTTATGGAGCAGGCTAAGCTGAGGGTAAAAATCCAGGAGAATGAAGTTCGTTGGGTGATCACCGTCCCTGCTATCTGGAGTGATGATGCCAAAGAATTCATGGTTGTGGCGGCAGAAATGGTTTGTCGTCATACTTCGTTTAAAATGCAACCATATAATTCGTCGATACGAGGCTTTTTCATGGTTATTTAAACCATCATAACTTGCATATACGCCTAAGGTCATAATTAAAATTCCAAGTAAAATGTTTTTTGTTTTTTTTTTAATTTCAGCCTTATTTTGGCATTAAGAACATGAACGTCACACCGAAAATTTGACATCCTGCTGTGACAACACGGCATTTGTTTTCATTTGGACTGTATCATAATACTATCGTTAATGCATTTGATTATGAAAATATGGTTTTGATAGAAAATATGGGCCTCCTTCAGTATCATTAAGTTGGGTCTGTGTGACATAATGTTTGAATATAAGTATTGAAAAACATTGAAGTGTCAGATACAAATACAAATATTTGCTTTTCTAAGGCTGGAATAAAAGAAGATAAATTATCACTTGCATACGAACCAGAAGCTGCGGCTATCTACTGCAAACATATGAGACTTGCAAAGCTTAGAGAGCCAGGAAAAGATGCAACAATTCAAGCGTTTCCTACGGGACTAAAGTTTCTTGTTCTTGATCTTGGAGGTGAGTCTAGCTTGAATACATTTAATTTGACATTGCAGTGTATTTTATGACCGAATTTAAGAATGTCACACATACTTATCAGTCATGTATTTTGGCTATTTGTATTTAAATAATGATTGGCACTATATTTTGACATATGTTGCCCTTGTCGTCAGTGTTGGGATATCTTAGGCAAGACATACACATACTCGAAAAGGCAAAATCGTATGCGCTGCTTGTAATTTATTATCATTTTATTACTTAAGTTTAAACATCAATAGGGGTTTGATGTTTCAGTTTTCTGTCTTGTTAGGGGGAACTGTCGACATTTCCGCACATCAAGTGCAAGACGACGGCTCTCTAAAAGCACTTAGAGAGCCTTCAGGTGGAAAATGGGGAGGGACTCTTGTCGATGACGGTTTTTTAGAAATATTTGAAGGTCTCTTTGGAGCTGATTTCATGACTGGCCTAAAAAGCGACATTGAACAAGCCGAATCTAAACGCGAGCTTGATGCCGAAATTGAAATGAAGAAGAGAACAATTGTTGGTAAAAGTAATGCCAAGGCTAATAACGTTATTTCGATTAAATTACCATTCGCATTGCTTGAAGGAACAAAGTCTGCTCAGTTTGAAAGTGCTTTAGAAAGCGGAATATATGAACTCATACAAGGTAAACTCCAGATTGACAATTCAATTTTGTTATCGGCCTTCGAAAATTCAGTTTCGAAAATCGTAGAACATCTTAACTTTCTGCTGGGAAAGACCGAGTTGGAACGATTGGATGCTGTTGTTATGGTAGGTGGATTTTCAGACTCGAAAGTAGTTCAGGAAGCAATCAAAGACGTTCTAGAGAATTACCCGAATGTAGACTTGATAATACCAGAGAACAGCGCTTCAGCTATTGTTCACGGTAATTATGCAATATAATGACATAGCAGATCCGATGCCATGTGCTCAAGCATGCGTTTTTGTTCTGGTCTCGGCTTTCGCCTTTCCTGATATTACTCCGCTTCCCATGAATCAATCACTGTATTAAATCCCCATCATGCCCGAACAACTGTTACTTCAAAATATACATCAAACTATCAATTTATTAATTAATGCGATGTTGCTTTTTTGTTGCGTATCAATAGCTCCATATCTTTGGTTGTGTTCTTTCAGGAGCTGTCTTATATGGATTCAACCCATCAGTCATATCAACCCGGAAATCAAAATACTCTTATGGTAGGTTTAGGTTATCACGTCATATTGAAAAATCCTTGTGTTAATTACAGTAAAATTGCGATCGCTCGAGGTTGCCGGGAACCGAGCCTACTCCTCGAGGGAACCGATGTTTCGAACGACCCGATTTCAATTTTCTCCAGTCTGTAATGAAATATATTTATGTGTATTTCAAGTATGAAGTAAGAAGTAGTCTGTAAACTAAGACACCGATTATGTGTTGCATTGTGGAAAACGCCCATGTGTTCAAAGGCTGTCGTATACTATATGTAGACTAAGTATAGAAATGTAAAAGAAATATAATTATATCAATTAATCGATTTTATTTTTACAAAATGGTCATTATGAAAAGCAAAGTGACAAAAAGACATTCTTTTTAGAGATTCCGATGCTGGATCGATATGGAAAGGTTTATTCATATTTTTATTACTCCTTTACATTTCTCACAATTGACTTCTCGTCATTTACCTCTCATAATTATCTTCTAAAATGCCCATGTCAACTAATATCGGTCATGCGTTAACAATTGTTTGTGTTCGGGAAAAGTGTGAAATTATGACCTCGAGGTAGCCATAAGGTTTTGTGCTTGAGTTGTGTACTTGGGACCGAGCATATTGCACGACTCTTCGACATAATTCGGTTTCGATGCAGCGTTGGTATATTTTATATGAAAATAGAAGGAAAAATATTAGAGAGCAAGCTCCAACCTCGAGGGAACGCAGGTTCTCGAACGTCGGCAGTTTTACTGTATTAAAAACATGTGAAGGAATTCAAATGATGTTAATTATTTGATGAGAACTTAAGATTTTAAGTTATTTTTAAAATAAAAAGAGAAAGAAGAGCATACTTCGAGATAATGGAGTACAAATAGCAAACGCATATCATAATTTGTTTATAAGATAACATATCACAATATTTTCCGCTTTAAACAGGTATCATTCTTGGCAGTAACTATATACAGTAAATAAAATACTTTTTGTTTTATTTCAGGAATTAGTACATCGGCTCCGTTTGTTGAAGAACTTCATCCGTTGTCACATAGGGTGCAAAGAGATGGGTCCAACCAATGTGAAGACATATTCAAGGTCTTTGTTAAGAAAGGTGAGGAAGTGATCCCTGGACAAACAACGGCTACTCACGAGTTCAACCCCTCTCCGCTTACTAGAGAGAATCAAACTATTGAAGTTTATAAGTCAGAGGAAGACGAACCACCAAAGTTTGTTACAGAATGTCAGAAAGTCGGGCTTGTGTGTTTTACTGTTCCCGATAGTGACTTTGATGTAACGACTGTCAGAGTAGACATGAAGTTTGGAGGTACACAGATGACCGTTTCCGCAGTCGTAAATGGGCCGAATGGAAGTAAATCAGTGGAAGCCTTTTTTGATTGGCTATAATACACATTTCCTTTCAGTGGATAAGATAGCGTAGTATAATTAGTGTGATAATTTGATTGTAATATTGTAGTCATTGTATATGATTCAAATCGTTGTATGAAGCTTGGATACGAAGATTCTGTGTTACCAAACATTGTGTGAAAACTACAAAAAGTTCCAGTGCTCAACTGATGGTATGCTCTTGTTCAACTATAAAAAAAGATAATTGGCATCAAGTTTATAAACAGTATGCCTAATAGATTTACTACAGGATTGTACTTTTTAAATTGAAGGAAAACATTTGAATAGTTTAAACTGTCAGTTGAAAGTTCTCGCGCAGCAATCATTGCAAACTGGTATTTTGGTAAGAGGCCTGCGACACTATCCACCTTGTGTACGGCCGGCTAAAACAGGAAGGAATCCTGGTCGTTTTCGGACTCTTAACGCCGTACTCCAAATATCATCTACTGCAAACAAAAAACAACAATTATACAATTAATACCAATCATCATACAGATGTAACTACTCTACTTTTTCAACACTTAAACATCTTGTGATTGTGTTAGAAGACACATATATAATGATATTTATAATATACATTTTCTCCTTGATGTATACATTATATATTTTTACTGTTTTGATTTGGGGTTTTGGGCATAAGATTGTTACATACATTGTATAATTTACATTGTTTAGCATATTGCTAAATTCTCTACTGAAACAAACTTGTTATTGAGGTAGACTCAATGAATTACTTGGATTTTATTTAAACCCTGGATATAAAGGCAACATTTTGAAGAGTACTTGCCTTCTAGTTTTTGAAGATGAATTCCTAAAACAAATTATAGTGTTGAATATAGCATCCTTACATAACTAAGCTTTCAGTTCCTTGATTTTATGAAAAGTTTGCTAATTCATGTTATCTTTAAAACCGTTTTTGGTTGACTCGGAGTGTTTTGGCATGTGAAGTCATTTTCTTCAAATATTTTACATAGGTGATCATTTGGAAGAAAAAATAAGCTAATATATGTCGCTTTAATTTTTAATAATGTTTTCTTTATTTGTTCCCAGTTTTAGTTCAATGATGCTTTTTATTACGAAACTCTATGATCACACAGTTTTAAACCTTTTATTTTATAAGGCAGACTGTGTGTGATGCTTATAGTTTCAAACAATGACTGCATGGTATCTTTGAAAAGTTTTTGTATTAGGTGCTTTGAATTGTATTCCTCCGTCTGCAAATAGAGTTTGGATCTCTACTCATAAAAGCACTAAGGGTTTACCTGTTAGTTTATTATTATTTGTTTTATTGTTAAGTTTCCTCAAGTTAATTCATACTTTGATAAGATTTACCTTTAGCGTTTTTTTTTCTTTATTTAGGATAATTGGGATAAGGGTAAGGTTTGTGCACTTATACTGGTTTAACTCCCCAGTACATTTACATTTTACTGACCGTTCCAAGGCGGTACCAAACAATCCTTGATAAACATACCTAGTTTTTTTTTATATAAAGTATGTATGCAATGTGCTGTTTGTGTAGTTTTGTGCTGTTCTTCCATGATTCTTGTTTGTGATCTTTTGGTTTTTATGTTTTATGTCTTTGGCGTTTGACCAGTTTCAATAAACCGGGTTTATATTTAAACGTTTGCTACTGAGCTTGTTTCTGTAGTTTTTCGCATAACTATTGTACCGAGATACAAGACTTAAACACTTAACGTCGAGAACACAGTTTGACCATTCAGTGTAAGAGACGCTTGTAAATTACACATCAACGTTTTGAACTTGTTTGAATGATATGTCAACAACTATGCAAGTCGTATGATTTTTAATATGTATGCCAAGACACGTCTTTTAATATTTTATATCAAATGTTAGAATTGCTAACAACGGACAGTCTGAATCGGATATTATTTCCTTTGACCACTCGACTATCGATACCGAAAAAGTTCCAAATGTATGTGTTTTTAAAATCGTGTCCATTTAAAAAGCCTTACATTTCAATTCGTCCAAACTAGAAACGCCAAATATCTGGAATTATCTTAATATATGTATTGAACTAAAAGCAGTGGAATGATTTTTGATTCAAACACACATCTAATTTTTCTTCTAAAACGACACGTCTTTTAGTATTGAAAGCACGTTGTAACATAGTGGCCTTTGTTGGCTTATATTTCTTTAACTAATTAATTGATTTTTTTTTAAATTAATGATGCAAGCTTTATTTATTTGATTATTAATATATGCTATGGTTCTCAAGCGTCTCGGCTTGGTTTTTATGAAGTATAAAAGACAATAATATTTTTCAAATACATGACTGTTTACATTTGGCTCTTATTCTTATTCTTCTTCTTATTCTAAAAGTCTAAAATGCTAAGTTTCTGATGCAATTGTACAAAGTGACTTCGTAAGTAAACACCACGTGTTTAGTTAGAAGAATTGATAAGTTCATTTGGAACTTTGGGTACTTATTGATAATACTCGTCACTCGCAGAGTACATTATACTTAACTGTAACTGTAACTACTAACTGTAAATTAAATTTAAGATTTCTAAACTATGATTTATTAAAAGGAACTTGATTGTCATTTTGTACAAAGATAGAAGCTGAAACAGCTTTCGTCCCAGCTGAGATGTTGGCTGACTTAATAATTATGTGTATATCAACTGAGTGTTCCGAAGCAGAAGAAAAAAGGAGAGAGATGTTGAAATGCATTGTTGAGCACATGTATTAAGAATTAACTTTATTCAAAGTATTAATCTTGGACTTGGAGTTTGATAGTTTACCTCGTTACAGTGGTTTGTATGATGTTTTTTGTTTACATTGATGCAATGCTGGATAATCGTTTCATTAATCATTTAATAAATAAAATGAGTCTAGCCTTCTCCTTTTTGTGATACCATAGGCAGACATGGTGATGTTTTTATTAAATATTTATCAAGTATTATGCGAAAGTGGAGACACCGGGTCATGACTTTACCTATCCTTGCTTTTGTTTGTATTTCGAAATATTTAAACTTTCTAACGTCTCGATAAGTAAAGGTTTTCTAAATACTACAAAAACAAAAGTTGCCTTTTTTGACAATCACACGTGAAATGTACAGAAGAACAATGCTTTTTTGAAAGGGAATAGCAAATGAAAGACCTTGAAAACGGAATAGACACCTCACCCGCGACAAGATTTAGATCGTAGACAGAGGCAAAAGTTTCATTCGAAGCCATTCATTTTAAACGCATTCTTTGACGGAGAAAAATGACATCACTCGTGCATTTTCAGTCCTAGATATACAGAGTATGAAAGACTATGAATGTATGCGAAATAAAAGTAATTTATAAGCCTGGTCCCAAGTGTCCATTTAGGACCAGTCGAGAACAAGAGATGATGGAAAGAGCAATTTTTAAGGAGGGCACGTGGAATAGGTAATACTTGTCCCTATAGTATAGTTCTAGTTACACCCTCCCTGTACCTTTTTTAATACTACCACATATAAAGGCGAAATAGTTATAAATCGGTGGTCATGTTGCGACAGAACGTGTGGTGTACAAATATTCTTTGATTAAATTTCATAGCGTTTTTGTTTTCATTGTTAACGTACAGTATACCACAACACAAACACTTGTACTTTCTTAATGAAATCGGAAGTGCATTAGCATTGAAATACTTTCTATTTAAAAATAACTGTTATATTTGAATTTTTTAAGCAACCTTTTAAGTACTTATACCAAAGAGCGACAGTTCCATCCCCTCATAAAACCAAAGTGACCAATCAAAAGGCCTTGTCCACGTTCTAATTAACCTACATAATGTAGATTGTGTACATGACACAAGGTCATGTGACTTTCATAAATTGCTCCAAAATACAGACATGCCTCTATTGGTACAACGTATAACCTATATGAGCTTATTTCATTTGATGACCTGTCACAAAACACAAATGCCTCACGTACATGTCTGTTATTTACAGTCTTTTAGATTAAATTTTATTTATTTTACAACGATTGTGGAGAATATTACATGTATTTATGCTAAGTCACTCGTGTTAGACAATATTGCGCGTGATTTTGGTCTGACAGGAGTGCCAGGAGGAACTCCACTTGTCCGGCTTGGTGACCACCAACCTATCTATCTCACGTCTGCCCAGGCCGAGGATCAAACTCTTGCACTTTGTCGAGAAACGAATTGGCTTACAACTGCGCTAATTGGTCAAATATTTGAACTCATATACGTTTGTTTTATTTAATAAAACATAGAATGGATATTATTCTTATTCATATTGGTTGACTAGAAATATTTGAACACGTAAAAAAGCACAACATATTTGTAAGAATATATTTTAAAACGTCAACATATGCGCACTGCATGTTTTTATATTTCAAACAATGTAATATTCACAAAATATAAAAGCAGCAGAATAAAGATATGTTAACAAAGAATGTTATCAGACCAAAATGACATCATGGGAAAATTACTGTCTGATAAAATACATCAAACAATATGATTGAAATGAGGCATTCATACATTAAGAAGTTCTTTTCCTGTCTAAGTAAGTATTGCTTCATTGAAATGATCAGTAGGTATTGGTTCATTGAAAAAAGCCGGTCCGATTTTGATTTTTTGTTGGTTTTTATTGAGAAAAGATATTGTTGAATTGACAAAATTCAAATCCTATGATCATGTTCATACTAAGTAATTTAGTATTTCTTAACAACTTTCTTGCATCTGTATTTTACCAAAAGAAGTTTAAACTTGTTTTCCTACCGTCTCTTTATCTTTAATAATTACAAGTTACATACTGCAACATCACACCGTTATGTGAATTTGAATCTGATGTGTTCGGTAACTCATGTCGCATCATGGGCATTGTACGCTTCGTTCTGTGCTAACGTGATGACTGATTATTTTTACCTCATTCCACAATGAAAACATACACCTACTTAACACGAATAATTTAATTTCAATCTGTATAAGGAAATCATCACAAACCATTTATCTTCAATGTCGTTTTAAATTATTTATTTAATATAATAAAAAATGGTTTATCACATTGAAAAATAGCGATAAATTCTACCTCATTATTAACACATTTTACATTTTTCATTCTAAAACAATTTTATTGACTTATTTGAATGAAACCAGGTACAAACAAGTAACCTCTTAAACACATCTTTATATATTTATATAATATTAAATCATTAATTTTATTAACGTTTTGTGTTATAAATCA
Source organism: Mya arenaria (assembly GCF_026914265.1). Taxonomy (NCBI): domain Eukaryota; kingdom Metazoa; phylum Mollusca; class Bivalvia; order Myida; family Myidae; genus Mya; species Mya arenaria. The sequence continues at coordinate 15,607,529 of NC_069130.1, read as the reverse complement.
AGCATAACCTGCCACACATTTAAATGCCATGTACACCAGTTGGAAGTACAGTCAACAGAAAACATTGATTCATGTGAGAATATCTCTTGATGAAAATAAAAGTATTTAATCGTTAAAGGTGTAACGTTAGTTTTATCATTTTCTAGCCAAATGACTTAGACAAACAGGCGGTATTAATGGCATAGCCTCAACATTGCTATGGTATATCAAAACAATAACTTCCAAACCACGTTCTTCAACCCATTATAGTGCGGCATGCAGACATGGTACAATCATATTTACAAATGTTTAGTTAATATAACATAAATTGCTATTCGTTAAAGGCCTAGTTTAAGGAATGTTTGGCATGACAAATCCCTGCTGTGCTTCTCCTGCTAATTGCACTTATGTCACAGTAAGGGCCAATTTCCTGATTTTTGTTTATTGGCTCGGGGCCATTTAGGTTCCATTTCTATAATAAAACCTCCGAAACTGCACAGCAGGATATTCAGATCTGAGATCTGAGAAGACAATTAGGCAATTAGATTTAGATCAATTCACAACGTACAATACAGGGTTGGTGGAAGGGGGTCACTTATAGAAGGCTAAAACTAGGCCTTTAAGGCTAAGAAATGATATTTACATACAAGTTAAATAAGTCAACCAAATGAAAATTGTTTACAAACTTTGTAACACGGTTTTGGATATTCTAAACGTCATTTTAGGATCTTTAGTCTCAGATGTTAGATTATTGATTGCTTGGAATTATCCTTAATAATTCATCAAGTTTACTGTTTATCTGGTCTACACTTTGTCTCGTTTCCCCGCGCAAACGCTCGACATTTTCATTAGTTTTGTTAAGTTCAGATCGCAAGTTAACAATATCTTCACTAACAATGCTTTTAAAAAAGGGTTTTAGCTGTTGTACACCTAACTGACGAATGATTGTATCTATTGGCATGACAGCAGCTACGTTTTCTTCCCCAATCCAACCTCCTACTACCATTCCGACGCAAACTGATTCGCCATTTGGCCTGTCATAAAACACAAGAGCTCCAGAATCACCTTTGTCAGCAAATGTTTCGCTTTTGTTTCGTGAATATACTTGAAGTTGATTATATAATTCGAGTGAGTGTCCAAGTAAATCGTACTTTAGCGGAGGAACCTTAATAGAGCAGACAATAGTCCCAACGTAACCGTCAGTAAGCTGGGTAGCCATTCCAAATTTCCAAACTTGTTTTCCTGTCAAAAGTGCTTTACCGAGCGTTGTACCGCTGTTATAAGATTTAAAATGCGACACCGCGTGATCTGAAATTATAAAAAATGTATCTTATGTAAAACAGAAAAAATATTGTTCTTCATGAATATTATGTCATTGGCTATGCGTTTCCGAAACAGGAACAACAATCAAATTTAAGAATTGATATCTCCGGCAAAATGAGTTCACTTTCGGAAGAATTAAACAGTTCAAGAAAACAAAATTTTATGGGTAAAGTATTCTGGCTTTTAATCGAGGTTGTTGAGTTACCATTGTGCACTCACGATTGGTTAATGTTTATGATAGTTAAAATAACTATTTGTTATCGATTAAAAAGGACAAATTGCAATAATTATGGTGTTGCTCATTCTATACAGGCTAAAATGTATGGTTATTTGGTAAAAAGCTTCGTCATTAGTTTTGATGATGGGAGCTCGCAATTGCCTTAAGTATCTGTTGATGTTTGCTTTATAAAAATGTATTCAGGCAAAACAATAGTTATCTCTTCAAAAGAAAAAAAATATAGTTCAGTTATCGAAGGGTTATTGCTCTGATGATACTGATTTTTTTCTAGATAAAACATGCACATGCTACACAGCACAATGGATGCACGTACATTATGCAAATTTCTGTAATATCCGGCAAAAATAAATAAATAAAGATGTATAGCTCTGTTTTCCATTGATTCAAATGACAAACTCTGTTCTTACTGACCTTATTGATACGAATCATGACCACGCTTCTTCACACGAAATATATAGACATTTAATGTAAGTTCCATGAATTACTGTCTTCACTGAAAAAAGTAGCAGCTGACGGACGAATAAAGGGTGAAAATACTTGTGTTACTGACCCAATCTAGATGAATCTTGCGCGTTAACCAGTGCACTACAGTTATACTTTCACTATATTTGTTGCATTGCCTTTGTTAATCAGTTACAAAGAAATGGCTCTGGGCAAACATAAAACAAATCTTCAATATTTAAAGGGCTGTTACTGACCATATATAGAAACAATATTTCGCGTGCACTACCGCACTATGGTTGTACATAATTCACACAAATTTCATAAATGTCGGATGATGACTAACATAGTTATGGTTCCGGACGGATAACCGGTAGCTTTATACACTATTTAAAGGGCAAAATCTCTTGTGTAATTGAATCCAGATGTTATTTAAGTATGCTCCAGCCCAGAACTTAACGCAGCTAAAATTGAAAACGTCAAAATTTATGACGTCGGACTATTGGATGACGCAGAAGGGCAAACGAGCAAATGACCAAAAAGCGCTAGCCTGTTCATGAAGTTTTCTCGCGTGCCCTACAGCATTAAAACAGCTTAAACGCAGGAAAATATGCTGTCAAACAAATGTTACTATGGACGGAATCCGAAGTTTTTAAAAAGAGAGCATTACTCCATTACTTCAGTGAGGTATTCATTAATTGTTATGTTTGTTTGATATGTGTGGTAAATGGTAATTATTAGTTGCAAAAGCACGATACTATCACAAGAAGCAGTTTCAAAGAAACTGACATTTGCCGTGTTGTCATTGTAATTTTACGGTTTCGTGCGCCGGGTTTTATGTATCCAAGTGTTAAAACATACATATCTTTGTCAGGTTTGGAAAGCATTATTCTTTAGTTTGCCCACGATTTCAGATATCACGTATGCATATATATCTTTTTGACAGTCACTCGTTTTGCTAGTGTAATTTGCGATATTCTAGTATACTCAATAACACCGCGTTTAAGATTTTTTGTGGCTATTAGTTGAACATCAATTACTCCGGACGGACAAATTTAAACGTTGTTCATTTATGCAATGGGAAATCACTGCTTTGTATATACTTTTTGTCAATCAAGTACAAATATATGTCTCTGGACGGACCAAATGCAGTTTTCTTGCATTAGATTCAAAGCAATAATACAATAACGCTTGCCTTTTTTGGGCCAATATTGAAACAAAATCCGCAAAGCTATATCTCTTAAGGAAAATCTTTGACGGATTATGCAAAGGTAAACGGTTTCGTTTTGAAAACAATAAATGTGCATGCGAATCATGTACAAAATATTTCATTTTATCAGAAGCTAAAACAAAATATATGTTAAATTTTGACGTTAGATCTAAATGTTTTCCACTCGTGGTCGCAGAACGTAGCAGTTCCATTCTACTGCGCCATTAGTTGAGGAATACATTTCAATCTTACAAATATATTTATATCAAATTAAATATCAAATCAAAATATTACCGTCTAATTTTATTGCTGGGAAGGCTCCAGATAATGGCTCTCTGTCGGATATATTAAATACTGCTAATTCTACTCCGGCCTCTTGCTCATTTCCTTCATCATATATCGCCTGGACCAAGTGACCTATTTTGTTTGATTCTGCATAACTTGGTTGGTAAACGGAAGCATTCACGTCGGGGTAATGCACTTTTCCATTGTTTTCTTTACAACGTGTCAGCTCTGTTTTACTCAAGAGTACATGAGCGCAACTCATGCCGCAAAGTCCATATTCAGGATGTTCGAAAAAACCACCAAGCGTTCCATTCAATGGCAAATGATTGGCATCAAATAGTTCAGCCCTCATTATTTGACATCCAATCTTAAGCTCATCGTGTCTTTCTGTCGCAGCCAAGTTTGTATAAAGAACGCAAATACCTTCAGAAACGATCACTGTAAAGCCTTCGTATTGTTTTGGAAAAGGCTCCTCTCGAAGAGGGATGAAGCCTTTAGCGTGGACAAACAACTGAATGCAAACTCTTTTCCTTTCTGAAAAGCGGCTAACATCAACTCTACTACCAGTAACTATTCTTAAATTTGAATGGCATTGGAAAAGTTGCTTTGAATTAATGGAGATATATTGGTTTAGTTTGCATATATCCGCCTGAGGCAAGAAGTCTTCAAATTCTGCCTCATTCAATTTACTTTCAGTTGTCGCTGAATCTAAAGATTTCAATACAAATCCATAATCTACAACTTGCATAACGACCTCATCCTGAACCTTATGTGTATTTGTGATAACAAAAATTATACTTATTTCATCCTCTTTTGGGTACGAAGCATATATATCCACGACCTTTGTTTTCAGGTTTCGTGCCGTGAAATGCGAATCCAGTTTTTCTCTGATTGTGTCGCAAATCGTATCGGTAAATGCAAGTACTTCGTCTGATCTTCTCCCCTTTTCTGCGCAAATGACATTCAGTTTCGCCCTGTCTGGTATAATACTTGTTTCTGGTTCTTCATCCACTATGATTCAAAATGGACATTCATTTATGTTATTATAAACCCATTATACTAATATACTCAAAACATATCTCATAAAACGGTAATCTATGTTCTTCCTTTGCACTACATCCGTGTTTACGTCACTTCATGACAAATATCATTACGCAATGTTTTTATGACGTCATAAAGCAAAAAACTGCTTAAATACAATGAATTTATCATGCAGTCGGTTGTCTTTAAAGTGATTTAAACCAGTAGTGTATATACTAAAATAGTTAATACTACTGCGTTTTGTTACAGGGTCGTATTCTACTCTGGTAAATTTTGATTATTTTAAACTCACTCGACTAACGCCTTATGAAATTTTAATCGGCAACAAAACACTCGAGTCTAAAACAGCCTCAAGAATCTAAACGCAGTACTAATAACACTATTACATTATGCTTAAATAAGCTCATTCTTTTGTGGATATAAAGTAAATCAGATTGTAAATAAAACAAATATGTTAACATATGTTGCAGCGGTCGTTTACCGGTCCGATATATCTTTCCAAATTTCAACGCTCGCTGATACAACACGGGACATTGTGATGTATGACTTTTCATCTTAAGTTGGAAAGCGCCCATATTCCCTATCGCCTTGAGTCTAAGTTTGAGACTTAGGCTCAGAAATCGTTAATGTTTCAAAATATTAATAATTTAACTAATTTTGACAAAAGATTGTGCCTGATTGCAGAACTGATTGTTTGTAACAGATACAGCTATTCTTACAATCTTTACTCCAGTTAAAGCATTTTTACAAACACAATTAATATTATGCATTTCTGAGTAAATATTAACCCAGATATTTTCCGTGATAGGAAGAAAACCTACCTCTCGATAACCGTAAATACTGCTACTCTCTCGTGTTTCGCGTGGCCACTGAAGGGTGGCTTATATTTTAACTATGTTGCATACCTATTGGCAGATGTTGAATACCACAAGAGAGAGAGTAAACAAGAGGTGGTCGGTCGGACTCCCAGCAAGGGAATGTTCTTATGGTTTCTTAAATTCAATAGACACAAATACGTGTTTCTATCAAAAGTTTGACTCAAGCATGATTTTATCAGCTTACATATTTTCAGCTTTCTTCATGAAATTAAGTGAATGATTGGTAAGAACATCTTATAAATGACTTTTCTCACCGCTTTGTACGTGCAAGGTAGTGATATGTGCATACAAATGGTTGACCTTTTCCTGAAACGATTTGACTGAAAGACCCTCTGATGTTTCCAACGAAGCCCTAATGTTCTGTAACCTTGACTTATCTGTGACAATGCAATTGTGTAGAAAGATGTGTGCAGACATGTTTGATGTGCCTATTTTCTTAAGCATTCCAATCATCGAGTTTGCAGACATAGTCACATTACACAATGTTACTCCCTTCACTGAAGGAGGAAAATAAATGCAGCGTTCGCCAAAGTCAGTATCTCCAATATAGACTGTCTGCAGGCATGTTAGCTCTGGAATGGTTTGATGTAACAGTTGAGCTTCTTTCATTTTAGATAATGAAAGGTGGAGTAGGTTTGGGGAATTCGTAGAAATGCCATCTAAGATTTGTTGTTCAATGGCATGTGATGTGTTTCGTAATTCCAGTGCAACAATATGTGTTGGGTCAAGCAAAACGGAGGTACAATCTGTTCCTTGAAGCCACATGTAACGTATGTTATTGCATTTGGTTAAGTCAAAACAACCATCTCTTTCATCTAGCTCCACAGCCATGAGAGTTTGTGAAGAGTCGTTAAAAATCCCTTGAAGGTCGGTGTAATTGAAAATGGCATTACTTTTATTGATGAAAATTGACTTGACCCTTGTTTTATTCATGCGTATTAAATCAACAAGATCGTCTTTGTTTTGCTCGTCGTCCAAAATGATGAAGTTGGAAATGGTAACTTTAATACCGATGTGCTTCTTTGCTTGCGCTTCTCGATAAGCGTCAATCATTAAACATTGAAGAGATAACGCTTTGTCTTTAAACTTGAACCTTTCATTTGGTAATAAATAGTTATTGTGCTGAGAGAAAACATCGTCTATCCACTCTCTTCGCCAAGCCTCGGTTTCAAACCAAATGTAAAAATAAGAACTTGCTTTATTCTTATACATGTAAGATAATTGTTTTGTTCCTTGCAAGATTTGATGAGTGTTTCAAATGCGTCATCATGATTTACCAGAAACTTTGCGGCTAAAAAGTCTTGAATCGACTTGTGACAAAAGGAAACTTTCATGACCGACTGTTTGGCATTCAAATGTTGCTGCTGTAAGATTCCAGATTTGAGAGCTATAGTCTTTTCTGACACTGTCAACATTTCATCTACAAGGTCCTGACTAAACTCCCTGTTCAAACTCGATTCACGCGAAACAATCGTTCGAATTGCCAGTTCTGATAAAGCTTCAACAACCTCATCGTGTTTTACACTCAGTTTTCTCCTTTTGTGTACCGGGTCTGTTTGAGGTGCCTTTTGGTGATATGTCGGTATTTTCTTAAGACGCATTTTGACAATGCTTGAACATATGTCGCAAAGAGCGGTTTTTGGTGTGTCTAGTTCTAAATATAGGTCTACCAGCTGCATCGAAAAAAATGGGACGGACAACATTTTTGCGAACTTCCTATCAGCAAAATGTGTAAAAAATGTGTCCACGTATGTTTCGTGTCCGTTTTTCGCCAAAATCGCTTTCTTTACAAAACCTTTTCGATCAAGTATTCCTTCAATTTCAAAATACGTATTTGCTCTTAATTCGGCTGATCTGATAGAATGGAAGCGCCAATGCCGAGTGGTCAACATAATGCATGCTTTCTTTGCATATGTAAAAGACGGAGTATCAGCCTTTTCCAAGTGTGTACAGGCACATGATGCCTCTGGCGTATGTGCCCATTCATGTAGATTTTCTGCAACAATCAGACATGCATTCTCATCCAAAACTTTTAAAATAAGCTTATATTCTTTTTCAATATCCTCTTTATCATATATTCTGCTAATCAATTGGTCCTTGATCATATCTGTGAGCGAACAAACATTATTTCCGTCCCGTAGCCGTATATGGAATAAGAAGTCAATTCCACCAAAAAAATCTCTATCCGTAAACAAATCATTCATTTTTGGTGTTGATTGAACATCGTCATGGATCTTTAAATGATGGTAACTCCATTCCAAAACGCATTTTCTGGAAAAAATTGTCTTCCCTGTTCCTGAACTTCCGACCAAGTAAACAGTGCTAGCCAAACTGTCTCCTTTATAGAAGATTGCCTTATAGCTTTTTACTGAATTGATTTCTTCATCGATGTTTTCATGTACGTTTGTATTTCCGCGGTTTAAAATATGATGTTCAACAATTCGTGGAGACATATAGAGCTCGTCAAAGTGTGTTGGATTGTCTTCCATTGAAAAATCCTCAGATTCCATATACGAATTGGCTAAACGAACACGCAAATCTGAAATGAGATCATTATATAAATATAGCCAAACGTTAAACAATGAATAGACAAGTATTAATGCATAACAAAGCAGGTGGTATGCATATTGTGTCCAATTGAAATATGAATCAAGTTTATTATATTTATCAGGCATTATAGTTAAATGAGTAGTATCATAAATATTGGGTTGGTTGTTAAATAACGAAGTTAATAATATAAATATATATAAATATTCAACGATCATATATTAAAATATTCATTAGTTGTAATCAAGTTTAACATACCATTTTTTTCTTCTTTATAATCCATTGTATGAATAGTGTGTGAGCTGCCCAAATGCTAAATAAACGTGTTTTGTTGACCTAGGTTATTGCAAGTTTTGATTTATCGTTCTGTAACAAACACATAAGTAATAGGTAAGACCTTAGTAGGCCATGACAAATTCATTTACAGCAGATTGGATAAATATTTGCAGGGAGAAACGAATAGAATTTTCATTTCCTTTTAACTTTCCAAAACCGGAACTTAATATCACGAAAATACTCAAATCAATTCTCAATCTCACTATCAAGTATTTTGTGATATCTTAGCCTGGTGTTTAAGCACTAAAATATTGGTATATTGGCATTTAGCTACTCCGGCAATTAATCTTACGAAATAAATCATGCACCTAACAATGTAAAGACACAGACGATTGACATCTGGTATGAGAGAGAGAACAAAAACGATATATGATCTAAAGTATTTACTTTGCTTATCAATTGAAAAGAGATCGTCTATTATATCTCAAATTGCTTTTAATATTGTGCTCTTTGCGTGCAATGGTGTCTTATATGAAGTTTGAAAGATTATTTGTTCAAAATATAAAAAGCTCATTATTGATTGCCAAATAAGGATATTTGTATTCGATGAACATAAAAGTCAAACAATATTTTGCACTTTAATCAATAGCAAATATATCCTTTTGTGGCATTTCAATTCAGAGAATGTCTTATACTATGTATACGACTGGTTTGATTTTACTCCATTTAACATGAGGTAATAAAGACTTTATTTAAATTTAATCTGGTTATTAATAATTCTGAATGCGGGTACTGTGCAATTATAGTTTATGGAAAAACAAAAGGCTACATGGTGGAAATTTACTGCCGATCAAACTTATTTCGAGCTGTTAAAATTCATGTTTAGCACTCATAAACTCCAAGTTCCAAGTTAATATTATACTATATGTCACTGCTATATATCTCGTTTTAGATTTTGCCGGTGTGTTCATGTCATACCTGTGTAGAAGATTCATGAACTAGTATTAACCGAGGAATACAACAATATGCTGAATGAAATTAATAATTTCAATAACAATTGTTCTTCTTAATTCTATGCTTCAGTATTCTTTATATATAAATAAATACAGATTACTTTTTATTTAAAGTATTTTTTATTTTATATATTATACATTTTGGTTTCATTCCCTAAAGTATTAGGGCTATTGCAAAAGTTTACCGGCACATTGAAGGGCAAACATACATGTTTTTTACATACACGATAGGAATATTCCAAATCCAGAAATAGATGAAAAGCACAGGTCATCAGTTTGCATCTTTTTCACAATGAAAAACGACAGTTGTCTAGGAAAATCTCTGCAAAGGAATGATTTAACTTGTGGACACTATTATAACTCTTGAAAATATTCCATGTCAGGTATATCTCTACTCAGTTGCATAAAGCCATTAACTGAGTGAATGGTAGAGCATGTTTATTACAATGCAATACAGCAATAATCCATACATGCTCTACAAACTTTTAAAGTATACGTGACGGGACAAAATTGAACATGTAAACAGATTTTTATTAGCTGTATTTGTTTTTTTATTCTTTGGCCTTTTAAACTTTCTCAACTCATGAAGATTTGGGCGGACATTATTGTTTAGACAGATTGAATAAATCATAAGGTTATCACAGCTATTCCAGTTCAAAATACATTAGAAATTCAACGGTCTGATGATATTAAAGTTTTTGTTGAATGCAAATAGTTTAACATTGCACATATCACCGGAAAATTAAGGCAATTGTAGTTGAAATTCAGTGTATTTCAGCCAAACCTTTTGATTATAAATTACTGAAAAATAGGCTAATTAATGTAAATACATGGCTCCATTTAATTAGTAAAAAAGATGAAAATATCTCGTAGATAAAAGAAATCCAAACTGTGTTTAATTTCGAAGATGCATCTTTTACACAGTGACAGATGTACGTATGAATTTGTTACATTCATCGTACATTCATTTCAATCACTCGGCAAAAACTTGTCATTACGACATTGTTCTGGTAGATCGACGGTTTTAATCGGATGCATGATTGAATCGATTTGAATACATAATCGCTTGGCTAAACTGAAAGTTGCACGTAAACAGCCTTCTGCAAAAATATCATTCGGGTACAAAATAAACCTTTCGTCCTCATATCCCTCAGAACTAACGTTTAATGCCCTTTTTATCGTTATATTTATTGAATTTTCAATATATATAATGTGTCTGCACTATTTGTAACAATTTTAGCTTAAAATGCAACTTACTCTGCCGCGAGCGGCTAGGTCGATACCACTTTCTTTTAATATTGCAATACTTCCAATATTGCACGTGATTCCTTCTGCATTATCTGGATCGTTGTGGGCGGAAGTAAAATGTCAATATAAAGCTAGACTACGGTAATGAATATGTATTTATCAAGTAATATGTAGGCGGCTGTACCAATTCAAATTGGCAACAATATATTAAAACTTTGTCAAAATTTAGTTATTTTACTTACTTTTATGAACAAGCACAAATCACCTACTGGTTGACACTTATTTAAACAGAATTGAATTCCATTCAAATTTCAACAGGATAATTTTCTGTTCCATTTTAAAATGATTTAAAAAAAATATATTCATTGAACTTTTTATAACATTTTGTAATTGTTACTGGTAATTAAATTTGCCATTTCAGACGCAATAAAACATTGTACTTCTGATCCTATTTTACGTGAACCAGTCCCTTTAACTCCTTAACGCAACACATCATTAAAACATTCAAGATGTTGCACCTAGAATCTAAACGGAACTTTTTTCTCTATACGAATCGTTTATACACTTACCTAGAGGTTTTCTTCTTTGTTTACGAACAACATTAACCTCAGTATCTACTAACGGTCCCAAAGTGTGAATTATAGCAACACAACGAATACAAAATGGGCAGAAAAACATTCGATAAAAAAGCACTCCAAGTTTCTCTTATGATCCAAACATAGTCATGCTTTCCGTAAATATGAAAACTACCACGTAGACTTCTGCAAAACAAGCCTTCAATCTACAGATCAATATGTTAATAATACATATCAATACCTCTCATCTCTCAAAAGTAGATTTTTTATACTACTCTTGACAGGCTATGTGCATACATCATAATTGTAAGTCTTACGGATTTAGAGCTCGTATCGATAAAACATACGGTCAAAACATTTACAATTTCTTTTGTATTTCGGTCTAATTATAATCAAGTTTATTATTTCATGTTAAGCTTTGTACATGTTTCTTTGCTAGGGAAAGCATTTTAGAGTACATTATGCAAACTTATAACGCATTTGCAACAAAACTATAAAACATGTTATACATTACACTATTCCTCTCGTTAAGGTGTATAACTCCTTTTAAGCGGCGGTTTGTGTTTGTTTGATACTGAGCACACTAAAGTTACATCGATTCGAATTTATATTTTAAGTTCATAACGATACAGTTCAGCTGAAGTGTGCTGACATCTATTTTAAGAAACGCTTCGCTCTAAGCTCCATTCCTTTGGCGGAAACCGGGATTTGTTGATCTGCTTAAGTCTAAGAACTTTCTCTTAGTGTGGCTCTAGTCATTGACATATGCACGCGGATGCGTATAAAATGGCTGTAATTGTTTTTTCTTCATTAATGATTTAAAGTATGCTACGTTGTAATCACTTGTGTCTTGTTTACCAGATTTTATAGTGCATTCCTAGTTATCGGAAATAACAGAGCGCTCATTTGCATATCGTTAAGTTAGTTTATCAACTACCAGGTACGTAATTATGGCAGAACCGATTCATTTATTGGTCTGTGACACCATCCTTACCTGACTAATAGCGATACACTGCAAGTCGGTAATAGTTCTGTACTACAAATTATACGAATTTATTTTTCTGTGGTCGCTGTGAATTGTCAATTGTTTAAAATAGTACTTGTTTCACCTTATTTGCTTTTCAGATGGAATGTCTCATGCTTTCTTTTTCTGTTTTGTCTTTTGGACAAGTCATGCTTTTGAGCACAATGAAAACAATACAATGCACTTGAATATAAATGTACTCATCTTTGTATTCGTTCAACTGGAGCAATTTGACACCTCGGTTTGCATTAGTTATTGATTGATCACCGTCTTTCAATAATATTCAAACTTGACAGAAATCCCATATCTTTGCTTTTGAGACAATATTTTGTTTAGGTATATTGACTATCTTTATTTACGTAAAAGTTGTTCTTGTAGGATATCACTGTGCGAGTTTTTCCTGATTTAATACGGGTCCATAGATTAATATTAACCTCCATTATAACTAGAAAGCTCAAGTTATACTAAACTATCTAGGGTTTAATTCTACCAGTGGGTTGTTTAAGGCGTCTTAATTATTCCAAAGTAGTGCTTATATTCCATGGTATTGATAGACATCATAGGTTTATTTTATTTTATTTATTCCCTTTTTTGGTATTTTGAAAATGTTGGAAGGTCGGTCGGTCGAGTTGTCATACGTTTTATCGGTGGTATAGCATTTGGCTTCAAAAAGTCGGTTTTAGGTCACAGTCCATCAGCGGGAATAATTGGTTGAAAGTTGTGTCAAAAATATGTTAAATGTTGATAAAAATGTGCACGTTGTGTTAAATCTCTTGAAACTTGGTACACTTGAATAATATAATATATATATATGAATATGATATAGAAAAACTCAAGGGTCATGGTAACGAACAGTCACAAGTGAGTTCAGCATCAAGTGACACAGCTGCAAATCTTCATTTCAATGTCACTATATGCTTCACATGAATTCGTTTGGCTCGAAATGGGTTGATGGTTGCCAAAGTGTGTTTGGCACTTCTTAATGCCTAATTAGGTAAGCACATGGCGCTGAATGCTGTTTAAAGTTACCAAAATGTAGTATATGTTACACTGATAAGGATTAATAAATGCACTCCATGGTGTTTTTGCTCCTACTATGGCTTATACCAACGCGTGTTTCCTTTGCCAGTGAAAAAAACTTTATTATACATATACTTTGTTTTATTGTAAATGAGCTTCATGTTTGCCAAAACGTGGTACATGTTGCACTAAATATATTTAATTAGTGTTTTACATGCGTTTGTTTGACTCTGATTGTCAGACCCTGGAAGCCTTCTGTGGTTTTGAATAAAGTGCTCTTTTGGTGTTTGCTTTACACAAGATGGACTTAGTTATAGCTACATTCGGTTTTATTTGGAACTAGAAGTAGAGAAACCCTCCTGTGGTACGTTTGACACTTGGTAAACTTTATTTTAGCAGAATGTGGATTAACAGGGCGTTGTATTGGCTTAAAAACCTATTTAGTGTTTCACTAAACGGTCTCAAGTTTATAGTATAACTGTTAATACAAGTCAGAAGAACACCTTACGTACTTTAACCAGTCCAACAGTTAATGACCCCGATAATGACATCAATCCCGCAATTCATTACTTATATTTACACCGATAATACATCATCTCATGAAAAAAAAGTTAAAAAAATCAAATTTCATTTAAGAAAACCTTAAATTAATTATTTCGCGCCCATTCTGTAAAAAGAACGACCCGACCGTATCCGTAAACAGTTTATCAAACTACGTCACAAAAACGCGGGAAAAGGTCAAGCTCTTGAAATCTCTTTTAAACGTAAAATGAAAAACGTTAGACAAAAATGCATTTAACATATCACTTTTTAAATATTGATACATTTTTTTTCGGGGCAAGCTGACAAGATACAAACAATACCAAGATAAACAATTTTCCATGTTCATGAAAATTGTTATACGATGATTTGCGATCAAAGCATATCCAAGGATGTTGCGTTCATCGGAAAATATTCGCAATTCACGAAAGGCATTTAGAGAATGGAAATGCATTTAACATATCACTTTTTAAATATTGATACATTTTTTTCGGGGCAAGCTGACAAGATACAAACAATACCAAGATAAACAATTTTCCATGTTCATGAAAATTGTTATACGATGATTTGCGATCAAAGCATATCCAAGGATGTTGCGTTCATCGGAAAATATTCGCAATTCACGAAAGGCATTTAGAGAACTGCATGCCGTGTACGTGAACCTATACCTGTAGCTACACGCCGGTACGTGAACTTTATACCAGTAGCTGCATGCATGTACGTGAACTTATACCTGTAGCTACACGCCCATGAACGTGAAATTATACCTGTATCTACACGACATGTACGTGAACTTATACATGTAGCTACACGCCGTGTACGTGAACTTATACTGTATCTACACGCCATGTACGTGAACTTATACATGTATCTACACGCGTATGCTTGAACTTATACCTGTAGCTACACGCCGTGTACGTAAACTTATACCTGTAGCTACACGCCGTGTACATGTATTATTCCTGTAGCTACACGCCGTGTACGCGTACTTATAACTGTAGTAGCACGAGTGTACGTGAACTCTATACCTGTAGCTACACGCCGTGTACGTGAAACTTATACCTGTAGCTACACGCCGTGTACGTAAATTATACCTGTAGCTACACGCCATGTACGTATATTTATACCTGTAGCTACACGCCGGTGTACGCGTACTTATACCTGTAGCTGCACGATGTGTACGTAAACTTATACCTGTAGCTACACGCCGTGTACGTGAACTTATTCCTGTAGCTACACGCCGTGTCCGTGAACCTATACCTGTAGCTACACGACGTGTACGTGAACATATACCTTTAGCTACACCTCGTGTACGTGAACTTATACCTGTAGCTACACACCGTGTACGTAAACTTATATCCGTAGCTACACGCCGTGTACATGAACTTATACCTGTAGCTACATGCCATGTACGTGAACTTATACCTGTATCTACACGCCATGTACGTGAACTTATACAAGTATCTACACGCCGTATGCGTGAACTTATACATGTAGCAACACGCCGCGTACGTGAACTTATACTTGTAGCTACACGCCGTGTACCTGAACTAATAACAGTAACTCCACGCCGTGTACGTGAACTAATAACTGTAGCTTCACGCCGTGTACGTGAACTTATTTATACCTGTAGCTACACGCCATGTACGAGAACTCTAAACCTGTAGCAACACGCCGCGTACGTGAACTTATACCTTTAGCTACACACCGTGTACGTGATGTTATACCTGTAGCTACACGCCATGTACGTGAAGTTATACCTGAAGCTACAAGCTGTGTACGTGAACATATACCTGTAGCAACACGCCGCGTACGTGAACTTATACCTAAAGCTACACGCCGTGTACGTGAACATATACCTGTAGCTACACGCCGTGTACGTGAACTTATTCCTGTAGCTACACGCCGTGTCCGTGAACCTATACCTGTAGCTACACGACGTGTACGTGAACATATACCTTTAGCTACACGTCGTGTACGTGAACTTATACCTGTAGCTACACGCCGTGTACGTAAACTTATATCCGTAGCTACACGCCGTGTACATGAACTTATACCTGTAGCTACACGCCATGTACGTGAACTTATACCTGTATCTAAACGCAATGTACGTGAACTTATACATGTATCTACACGCCGTATGCGTGAACTTATACATGTAGCAACACGCCGCGTACGTGAACTTATACTTGTAGCTACACGCCGTGTACCTGAACTTATAACAGTATCTCCACGCCGTGTACGTGAACTAATAACTGTAGCTTCACGCCGTGTACGTGAACTTATTTATACCTGTAGCTACACGCCATGTACGAGAACTCTAAACCTGTAGCAACACGCCGCGTACGTGAACTTATACCTTTAGCTACACACCGTGTACGTGATGTTATACCTGTAGCTACACGCCATGTACGTGAACTTATACCTGAAACTACAAGCCGTGTACATGAACATATACATGTAGCTACACGCCGTGTACGTGTACTTATACCTGTAGCTACACGCCGTGTAGGCGTACTTATACCTGTAGCTACATGCCGCGTACATGAACTTATACCGGTAGTCACCGGCCGCGTACGTGAACTTATACCGGTAGTAACACGCCGTGTACGTGAACTTATACCGGTAGTCACACGACGTGTACGTGAACTTATACCTGTAGCTACAAGCCGTGTACATGAACTTATACCTGTATCTACACGACGTGTACGTGAAAATATACCTGTAGCAACACGCCGCGTATGTGAACTTATACTTGTAGCTACACGCCGTGTACGTGAACTAATAACAGTAGCTTCACGCCGTGTACGTGAAATTGTACCTGTAACTACACGCAGTGTACGTGAAATTATACTTGTAGCTACATGGCGTTGACATGAAATTGTACCTATAGCTGCATGCCATGTACGTGAACTTATTCCGGTAGCTACATGCCTTGTCCGTGAACTTATACCTGTAGCTACACGACGTGTACGTGAACATATACCTGTAGCAACACGATGCGTACGTGAACTTATACTTGTAGCTTCACGCCGTGTACTTGAACTTATTTGTACCTGTAGCTACACGCCATGTACGAGAACTCTAAACTTGTAGCAACACGCCTCGTACGTGAACTTATACCTGTATCTACACGCCGTATGCGTGAACTAATAACAGGAGCTCCACGTCGTGTACGTGAACTAATACCTGTAGCTTCACGCCGTGTACTTGAACTTATTTGTACCTGTAGCTACACGCCATGTACGAGAACTCTAAACTTGTAGCAACACGCCGCGTACGTGAACTTATACCTGTATCTACACGCCGTATGCGTGAACTTATACCTGCAGCTACACGCCGTGTACGTAAACTTATACCTGTAGCTATACGCCGTGTACGTGAACTTATACCTGTAGCTACACGCCGTGTACGTGTATTTATACCTGTAGCTACACGCCGTGTACGCGTACTTATACCTGTAGCTACACGACGTGTACGTGAACTTATACCTGTAGCTACACGCCGTGTACGTATACTTATACCTGTAGCTACATCCCTTGTACGTTAACTAATTCCTATAGCTACACGACGTGTACGTTAACTTATACTTGTAGCTACACACCGTGTACGTGAACTTATACCAGTAGCTACACGCCGTGTACGTGAACTAATGCCTATAGCTACACGACGTGTACGTTAACTTATACTTGTAGCTACACGCCGTGTACGTGAACTAATACCTATAGCTACACGACGTGTACGTGAACTTATTTATACCTGTAGCTACACGCCGTGTACGTGAACTATTACCTATAGCTACACGCCGTGTACGTGAACTTATATTTGTAGCAACACGCCGCGTACATGAACTAATACCGGTAGTCACACGCCGTGTACGTGAACATATACCTGTAGTCACACGCCGTGTACGTGAACTTATACCTGTATCTACACGCCAAGTACGTGAACTTATACCTGTAGCTACACGCCGTGTACGTGAACTTATACCTGTAGCTACACGCCGTGTACGTGAACTTATACCTGTAGTTACATGCCGTGTACGTGAACTGAAACCTGTAGCTACACGACGTATACGTGAACTTATACCTGTAGCTACACGCCGTGTACTTGAACTCATACCTGTAGCTACACGCCGTATACGTGAACTTATACCTGTAGCTACACGCCGTGTACGTATACTTATACCTGTAGCTACATCCCTTGTACGTTAACTAATTCCTATAGCTACACGACGTGTAAGTTAACTTATACTTGTAGCTACACACCGTGTACGTGAACTTATACCAGTAGCTACACGCCGTGTACGTGAACTAATACCTATAGCTACACGACGTGTACGTTAACTTATACTTGTAGCTACACGCCGTGTACGTGAACTAATACCTATAGCTACACGACGTGTACGTGAACTTATTTATACCTGTAGCTACACGCCGTGTACGTGAACTATTACCTATAGCTACACGCCGTGTACGTGAACTTATATTTGTAGCAACACGCCGGGCACATGAACTAATACCGGTAGTCACACGCCGTGTACGTGAACTTATACCTGTAGTCATACGCCGTGTACGTGAACTTATACCTGTATCTACACGCCAAGTACGTGAACTTATACCTGTAGCCACACGCCGTGTACGTGAACTTATACCTTTAGCTACACGCCGTGTACGTGAACTTATACCTGTAGCTACACGCCATGTACGTGAACTTATACCTGTAGCTACACGCCGTGTACGTGAACTTATACCTGTAGCTACACGCCATGTACATGAACTTATACCTGTATTTACACGCGATGTACGTGAACTTATACCTGTAGCTACTCGCCGTGTAAGTGAACTTATACCGTTAGTCACACGTCGTGTACGTGAACTTATACCTGTAGCTACACACCGTGTACGTGAACTTATACCTGTAGCTACACGCCTTGTACGTGAACTTATACCTGTAGCTACACTCCTTGTACGTAAACTTATACCTGTAACTACACGCCTTGTACGTATACTTATACCTGAAGCTACACGCCATGTACATGAACTTATACCTGTAGCTACACGCCGTTTACGTGAACTTATACCTGTAGCTACACGCCGTGTAAGTGTTCTTATACCTGTAGTTACACGTCGTCAACGTGAACGTATACATGTAGCTACACGCCGTCAACGTGAAATTTTACCTGTAGCTACACGCCATGTACGTGAACCTATACCTGTAGCTACACGCCGCGTACGTGTACTTATTCCTGTAGCTTCACGTCGTGTACGCGTACTTATACCTATAGCTACACGACGTGTACGTGAACTTATACATGTAGCTACACGCCGTGTACGTAAACTTATACCTGTAGCTACACGCCGTGTACTTGAACCTATACCTGTAGCTACATGCCGTGTACGTTAACCTATACCTGTAGCTACACGCCGTGTACGTGAACTTATACCTGTAGCTACACGTCATGTACGTGAACTTATACCTGTATCTACACGACATGTACATGAACTTATACCTGTAGCTACACGCCGTGTATGTGAACTTATACCTGTAGCTACACGCCATGTACGTGAACTTATACCTGTATCTACACGCCATTTACGTGAACATATACATGTATCTACACGCCGTATACTTGAACTTATACCTGTATCTACACGACGTATACGTGAACATATACCTGTAGCTACACGCCGCGTACGTGAACTTATACTTGTAGCTACACGCCGTGTACGTGAACTATTAACAGTAGCTTCACGCCGTGTACGTGAAATTGTACCTGTAACTACATGCAATGTACGTGAAATTGTACCTGTAGCTACACGGCGTTGACATGAAATTGTACCTGTAACTGCATGCTATGTACGTAATTTATTCCTGTAGCTACACGCCTTGTGCGTGAACCTATACCTGTAGCTACTCGACGTGTACGTGAACATATACCTGTAGCTACACGCCGTGTACGTGAACTTATACCTGTAGCTACACACCTTGTACCTAAACTTATACCCGTAGCTACACGTCGTGTACGTGAACTTATACCTGTAGCTACACGCCATGTTCGTGAACTTATACCTGTATCTACACGCCGTGTACGTGAACATATACATGTATCTACACGCCGTATGCGTGAACTTATTCTTGTAGCAACACGCCGCGTACGTGAACTTATACTTGTAGCTACACGCCGTGTACGTGAACTAATAACAGGAGCTCCACGTCGTGTA
The DNA here is from genome assembly GCF_026914265.1 of Mya arenaria. Classification (NCBI taxonomy): domain Eukaryota; kingdom Metazoa; phylum Mollusca; class Bivalvia; order Myida; family Myidae; genus Mya; species Mya arenaria. The sequence continues at coordinate 15,587,667 of NC_069130.1, read as the reverse complement.
CGTGAACTAATACCTGTAGCTTCACGCCGTGTACTTGAACTTATTTGTACCTGTAGCTACACGCCATGTACGAGAACTCTAAACTTGTAGCAACACGCCGCGTACGTGAACTTATACCTGTATCTACACGCCATGTACGTGAACATATACATGTATCTACACGCCGTATGCTTGAACTTATACCTGTAGCTACACGCCGTGTACGTAAACTTATACCTGTAGCTACACGCCGTGTACGTGAACTTATACCTCTAGCTACACGCCGTGTACGTGTATTTATTCCTGTAGCTACACGCCGTGTACGCGTACTTATAACTGTAGCTACACGACGTGTACGTGAACTTATACCTGTAGCTACACGCCGTGTACGTAAACTTATACCTGTAGCTACACGCCGTGTACGTGAACTTATACCTGTAGCTACACGCCATGTACGTATATTTATACCTGTAGCTACTCGCCGTGTACGCGTACTTATACCTGTAGCTACACGATGTGTACGTAAACTTATACCTGTAGCTACACGCCGTGTACGTGAACTTATACCTGTAGCTACAAGCCGTGTACATGAACATATACATGTAGCTACACGCCGTGTACGTGTACTTATACCTGTAGCTACACGCCGTGTAGGCGTACTTATACCTGTAGCTACATGCCGCGTACATGAACTTATACCGGTAGTCACCGGCCGCGTACGTGAACTTATACCGGTAGTAACACGCCGTGTACGTGAACTTATACCGGTAGTCACACGACGTGTACGTGAACTTATACCTGTAGCTACAAGCCGTGTACGTGAACTTATACCTGTATCTACACGACGTGTACGTGAAAATATACCTGTAGCAACACGCCGCGTATGTGAACTTATACTTGTAGCTACACGCCGTGTACGTGAACTAATAACAGTAGCTTCACGCCGTGTACGTGAATTTGTACCTGTAACTACACGCAGTGTACGTGAAATTATACTTGTAGCTACATGGCGTTGACATGAAATTGTACCTATAGCTGCATGCCATGTACGTGAACTTATTCCGGTAGCTACATGCCTTGTCCGTGAACTTATACCTGTAGCTACACGACGTGTACGTGAACATATACCTGTAGCAACACGATGCGTACGTGAACTTATACTTGTAGCTTCACGCCGTGTACTTGAACTTATTTGTACCTGTAGCTACACGCCATGTACGAGAACTCTAAACTTGTAGCAACACGCCTCGTACGTGAACTTATACCTGTATCTACACGCCGTATGCGTGAACTAATAACAGGAGCTCCACGTCGTGTACGTGAACTAATACCTGTAGCTTCACGCCGTGTACTTGAACTTATTTGTACCTGTAGCTACACGCCATGTACGAGAACTCTAAACTTGTAGCAACACGCCGCGTACGTGAACTTATACCTGTATCTACACGCCGTATGCGTGAACTTATACCTGTAGCTACACGCCGTGTACGTAAACTTATACCTGTAGCTACACGCCGTGTACGTGAACTTATACCTGTAGCTACACGCCGTGTACGTGTATTTATACCTGTAGCTACACGCCGTGTACGCGTACTTATACCTGTAGCTACACGCCGTGTACGTGAACTTATACCTGTAGCTACACGCCGTGTACGTATACTTATACCTGTAGCTACATCCCTTGTACGTTAACTAATTCCTATAGCTACACGACGTGTACGTTAACTTATACTTGTAGCTACACACCGTGTACGTGAACTTATACCAGTAGCTACACGCCGTGTACGTGAACTAATACCTATAGCTACACGACGTGTACGTTAACTTATACTTGTAGCTACACGCCGTGTACGTGAACTAATACCTATAGCTACACGACGTGTACGTGAACTTATTTATACCTGTAGCTACACGCCGTGTACGTGAACTATTACCTATAGCTACACGCCGTGTACGTGAACTTATATTTGTAGCAACACGCCGCGTACATGAACTAATACCGGTAGTCACACGCCGTGTACGTGAACATATACCTGTAGTCACACGCCGTGTACGTGAACTTATACCTGTATCTACACGCCAAGTACGTGAACTTATACCTGTAGCTACACGCCGTGTACGTGAACTTATACCTGTAGCTACACGCCGTGTACGTGAACTTATACCTGTAGTTACATGCCGTGTACGTGAACTGAAACCTGTAGCTACACGACGTATACGTGAACTTATATCTGTAGCGACACGCCGTGTACTTGAACTCATACCTGTAGCTACACGCCGTATACGTGAACTTATACCTGTAGCTACACGCCGTGTACGTATACTTATACCTGTAGCTACATCCCTTGTACGTTAACTAATTCCTATAGCTACACGACGTGTACGTTAACTTATACTTGTAGCTACACACCGTGTACGTGAACTTATACCAGTAGCTACACGCCGTGTACGTGAACTAATACCTATAGCTACACGACGTGTACGTTAACTTATATTTGTAGCTACACGCCGTGTACGTGAACTAATACCTATAGCTACACGACGTGTACGTGAACTTATTTATACCTGTAGCTACACGCCGTGTACGTGAACTATTACCTATAGCTACACGCCGTGTACGTGAACTTATATTTGTAGCAACACGCCGCGCACATGAACTAATACCGGTAGTCACACGCCGTGTACGTGAACTTATACCTGTAGTCATACGCCGTGTACGTGAACTTATACCTGTATCTACACGCCAAGTACGTGAACTTATACCTGTAGCCACACGCCGTGTACGTGAACTTATACCTTTAGCTACACGCCGTGTACGTGAACTTATACCTGTAGCTACACGCCATGTACGTGAACTTATACCTGTAGCTACACGCCGTGTACGTGAACTTATACCTGTAGCTACACGCCATGTACATGAACTTATACCTGTATTTACACGCGATGTACGTGAACTTATACCTGTAGCTACTCGCCGTGTAAGTGAACTTATACCGTTAGTCACACGTCGTGTACGTGAACTTATACCTGTAGCTACACACCGTGTACGTGAACTTATACCTGTAGCTACACGCCTTGTACGTGAACTTATACCTGTAGCTACACTCCTTGTACGTAAACTTATACCTGTAGCTACACGCCTTGTACGTATACTTATACCTGAAGCTACACGCCATGTACATGAACTTATACCTGTAGCTACACGCCGTTTACGTGAACTTATACCTGTAGCTACACGCCGTGTAAGTGTTCTTATACCTGTAGTTACACGTCGTCAACGTGAACGTATACATGTAGCTACACGCCGTCAACGTGAAATTTTACCTGTAGCTACACGCCATGTACGTGAACCTATACCTGTAGCTACACGCCGCGTACGTGTACTTATTCCTGTAGCTTCACGTCGTGTACGCGTACTTATACCTATAGCTACACGACGTGTACGTGAACTTATACATGTAGCTACACGCCGTGTACGTAAACTTATACCTGTAGCTACACGCCGTGTACTTGAACCTATACCTGTAGCTACATGCCGTGTACGTTAACCTATACCTGTAGCTACACGCCGTGTACGTGAACTTATACCAGTAGCTGCATGCCATGTACGTGAACTTATACCTGTAGCTACACGCCGTGTACGTGAACTTATACCTGTAGCTACACGTCATGTACGTGAACTTATACCTGTATCTACACGACATGTACATGAACTTATACCTGTAGCTACACGCCGTGTATGTGAACTTATACCTGTAGCTACACGCCATGTACGTGAACTTATACCTGTATCTACACGCCATTTACGTGAACATATACATGTATCTACACGCCGTATACTTGAACTTATACCTGTAGCTACACGCCGTGTACGTAAACTTATACCTGTAGCTACACGCCGTGTAGGTGAACTTATACCTCTAGCTACACGCCGTGTACGTGTATTTATTCCTGTAGCTACACGCCGTGTACGCGTACTTATAACTGTAGCTACACGACTTGTACGTGAACTTATACCTGTAGCTACACGCCGTGTACGTAAACTTATACCTGTAGCTACACGCCATGTACGTATATTTATACCTGTAGCTACTCGCCGTGTACGCGTACTTATACCTGTAGCTACACGATGTGTACGTAAACTTATACCTGTAGCTACACGCCGTGTACGTGAACTTATACCTGTAGCTACAAGCCGTGTACATGAACATATACATGTAGCTACACGCCGTGTACGTGTACTTATACCTGTAGCTACACGCCGTGTAGGCGTACTTATACCTGTAGCTACATGCCGCGTACATGAACTTATACCGGTAGTCACCGGCCGCGTACGTGAACTTATACCGGTAGTAACACGCCGTGTACGTGAACTTATACCGTTAGTCACACGACGTGTACGTGAACTTATACCTGTAGCTACAAGCCGTGTACTTGAACTTATACCTGTATCTACACGACGTGTACGTGAAAATATACCTGTAGCAACACGCCGCGTATGTGAACTTATACTTGTAGCTACACGCCGTGTACGTGAACTAATAACAGTAGCTTCACGCCGTGTACGTGAAATTGTACCTGTAACTACACGCAGTGTACGTGAAATTATACTTGTAGCTACATGGCGTTGACATGAAATTGTACCTATAGCTGCATGCCATGTACGTGAACTTATTCCGGTAGCTACATGCCTTGTCCGTGAACTTATACCTGTAGCTACACGACGTGTACGTGAACATATACCTGTAGCAACACGATGCGTACGTGAACTTATACTTGTAGCTACACGCCGTGTACGTGAACTAATAACAGTAGCTTCACGCCGTGTACGTGAACTTATTTATACATGTAGCTACACGCCATGTACGAGAACTCTTACCTGTAGCAGCACGCCGCGTACGTGAACTTATACCTCTAGCTACACACCGTGTACGTGAACTTATACCTGAAGCTACACGCCGTGTACTTGAACTTATACCTGAAGCTACACGCCGTGTACGTGAACTTATACCTGTAGCTACACGCTGTGTACGTGAACTTATACATGTATCTACACGCCGTATACGTGAAATTATACTTGTAGCTACACGCCGTGTACGTGAACGTATACCTGTAGCTACACGCCGTGTACGTGTATTTATACATGTAGCTACACGCCGTGTACGCGTACTTATACCTGTAGCTACACGACGTGTACGTGAACTTATACCTGTAGCTACACGCCGTGTACGTAAACTTATACCTGTAGCTACACGCCGTGTACGTGAACTTATACCTGTAGCTACACGCCGTGTACGTGTATTTATAGCTGTAGCTACACGCCGTGTACACGTATTTATACCTGTAGCTGCTAGACGTGTACGTAAACTGATACCTGTAGCTACACGCCGTGTACGTGAACTTATACTGTAGCTACACGCTGTGTACGTGAACTTATACCTGTAGTACACGCCGTGTACGTGAACTTATACCTGTAGCTACACGCTGTGTACGTGAACTTATACCTGTAGCTACACGCCGTGTACGTGAACCTATACCTGTAGCTACACGCCGTGTATGTGTACCTATACCTGTAGCTACACGCCGTGTACGCGTACTTATACCTGTAGCTACACGCCGCGTACGTGAACTTATACATGTATCTACACGCCGTATGCGTGAACTTATACCTGTAGCAACACGCCGCGTACGTGAACTTATACTTGTAGCTACACGCCGTGTACGTGAACTTATACCTGTTGTTACATGCCGTGTACGTGAACTGAAACCTGTAGCTACACCCCGTATACGTGAACTTATACATGTATCTACACGCCGTATACGTGAAATTATACTTGTAGCTACACGCCGTGTACGTGAACGTATACCTGTAGCTACACGCCGTGTACGTGTATTTATACATGTAGCTACACGCCGTGTACGCGTACTTATACCTGTAGCTACACGACGTGTACGTGAACTTATACCTGTAGCTACACGCCGTGTACGTAAACTTATACCTGTAGCTACACGCCGTGTACGTGAACTTATACCTGTAGCTACACGCCGTGTACGTGTATTTATAGCTGTAGCTACACGCCGTGTACACGTATTTATACCTGTAGCTGCTAGACGTGTACGTGAACTTATTCCTGTAGCTACACGCCGTGTACGTGAACTTATACTGTAGCTACACGCTGTGTACGTGAACTTATACCTGTAGTACACGCCGTGTACGTGAACTTATACCTGTAGCTACACGCTGTGTACGTGAACTTATACCTGTAGCTACACGCCGTGTACGTGAACCTATACCTGTAGCTACACGCCGTGTATGTGTACCTATACCTGTAGCTACACGCCGTGTACGCGTACTTATACCTGTAGCTACACGCCGCGTACGTGAACTTATACATGTATCTACACGCCGTATGCGTGAACTTATACCTGTAGCAACACGCCGCGTACGTGAACTTATACTTGTAGCTACACGCCGTGTACGTGAACTTATACCTGTTGTTACATGCCGTGTACGTGAACTGAAACCTGTAGCTACACCCCGTATACGTGAACTTATACCTGTAGCTACACGCCGTGTACGTGAAGTTATACCTGTAGCTACACGCCGTATACGTGAACTTATACCTGTAGCCACACGCCGTGTACGTGAACTTATACTTTTAGCTACACGCCGTGTACGTGAACTATACCTGTAGCTACACGCCATGTACGTGAACTTATACCTGTAGCTACACGCCGTGTACGTGAACTTATACCTGTAGCTACACGCCATGTACGTGAACTTATACCTGTATCTACACGCCATGTACGTGAACTTATTCCTGTAGCTTCTCGCCGTGTAAGTGAGCTTATAACGTTAGTCACACGCCGTGTACGTGAACTTATACCTGTAGCTACACACCGTGTACTTGAACTTATACCTGTAACTACACGCCTTGTACGTGAACTTATACCTTTAGCTACACTCCTTGTACGTAAACTTATACCTGTAGCTACACGCCGTGTACGTAAACTTATACCTGTATCTACACGCCATGTACATGAACTTATACCTGTAGCTACACGCCGTTTACGTGAACTTATACCTGTAGCTACACGCCGTGTAAGTGTTCTTATACCTGTAGTTACACGCCGTCAACGTGAACGTATACATGTAGCTACACGCCGTCAACGTGAACTTATACCTGTAGCTACACGCCATGTACGTGAACCTATACCTGTAGCTACACGCCGCGTACGTGAACTTATTCCTGTAGCTTCACACCGTGTACGCGTACTTATGCCTGTAGCTACACGACGTGTACGTGAACTTATACCTGTAGCTACACGCCGTGTACGTAAACTTATACCTGTAGCTACACGCCGTGTACGTGAACCTATACCTGTAGCTACATGCCGTGTACGTGAACCTATACCTGTAGCTACACGCCGTGTACGTGAACTTATACCAGTAGCTGCATGCCATGTACGTGAACTTATACCTGTAGCTACACGCCATGAACGTGAACTTATACCTGTATCTACACGACATGTACGTGAACTTATACATGTAGCTACACGCCGTGTACGTGAACTTATACCTGTATCTACACGCCATGTACGTGAACTTATACATGTATCTACACGCCGTATGCTTGAACTTATACCTGTAGCTACACGCCGTGTACGTAAACTTATACCTGTAGCTACACGCCGTGTACATGTATTTATTCCTGTAGCTACACGCCGTGTACGCGTACTTATAACTGTAGCTACACGACGTGTACGTGAACTTATACCTGTAGCTACACGCCGTGTACGTGAACTTATACCTGTAGCTACACGCCGTGTACGTAAACTTATACCTGTAGCTACACGCCATGTACGTATATTTATACCTGTAGCTACACGCCGTGTACGCGTACTTATACCTGTAGCTGCACGATGTGTACGTAAACTTATACCTGTAGCTACACGCCGTGTACGTGAACTTATTCCTGTAGCTACACGCCGTGTCCGTGAACCTATACCTGTAGCTACACGACGTGTACGTGAACATATACCTTTAGCTACACCTCGTGTACGTGAACTTATACCTGTAGCTACACACCGTGTACGTAAACTTATATCCGTAGCTACACGCCGTGTACATGAACTTATACCTGTAGCTACATGCCATGTACGTGAACTTATACCTGTATCTACACGCCATGTACGTGAACTTATACAAGTATCTACACGCCGTATGCGTGAACTTATACATGTAGCAACACGCCGCGTACGTGAACTTATACTTGTAGCTACACGCCGTGTACCTGAACTAATAACAGTAACTCCACGCCGTGTACGTGAACTAATAACTGTAGCTTCACGCCGTGTACGTGAACTTATTTATACCTGTAGCTACACGCCATGTACGAGAACTCTAAACCTGTAGCAACACGCCGCGTACGTGAACTTATACCTTTAGCTACACACCGTGTACGTGATGTTATACCTGTAGCTACACGCCATGTACGTGAAGTTATACCTGAAGCTACAAGCCGTGTACGTGAACATATACCTGTAGCAACACGCCGCGTACGTGAACTTATACCTGAAGCTACACGCCGTGTACGTGAACATATACCTGTAGCTACACGCCGTGTACGTGAACTTATTCCTGTAGCTACACGCCGTGTCCGTGAACCTATACCTGTAGCTACACGACGTGTACGTGAACATATACCTTTAGCTACACGTCGTGTACGTGAACTTATACCTGTAGCTACACGCCGTGTACGTAAACTTATATCCGTAGCTACACGCCGTGTACATGAACTTATACCTGTAGCTACACGCCATGTACGTGAACTTATACCTGTATCTAAACGCAATGTACGTGAACTTATACATGTATCTACACGCCGTATGCGTGAACTTATACATGTAGCAACACGCCGCGTACGTGAACTTATACTTGTAGCTACACGCCGTGTACCTGAACTTATAACAGTATCTCCACGCCGTGTACGTGAACTAATAACTGTAGCTTCACGCCGTGTACGTGAACTTATTTATACCTGTAGCTACACGCCATGTACGAGAACTCTAAACCTGTAGCAACACGCCGCGTACGTGAACTTATACCTTTAGCTACACACCGTGTACGTGATGTTATACCTGTAGCTACACGCCATGTACGTGAACTTATACCTGAAACTACAAGCCGTGTACGTGAGCTTATACCTGTTGCTACACGCCGTGTTCGTGAACTTATATCTGTAGCTACACGGCGTATACTGAACTTATACCTGTAGTTTCACGCCGTGTACGTGAACTTATACCTGTAGCTACACGCCGTGTACGTGAACTAATACCTGTAGTCACACGCCGTGTATGTGAACCTATACCTGTAGCTACACGCCGTGTACGTGAACTTATTCCTGTAGCTACACGCCGTGTCCGTGAACCTATACCTGTAGCTACACACCGTGTACGTGAACTTATACTTGTAGCTACACGCCGCGTACGTGAACTTATACTTGTAGCAACACGCCGCGTACGTGAACTTATACTTGTAGCTACACGCCGTGTACGTGAACTTATACCTGTTGTTACATGCCGTGTACGTGAACTGAAACCTGTAGCTACGCGCCGTGTACGTGAACTTATACCTGTAGCTACACGACGGTGTACGTGAACTTATACCTGAAGCTACACGCTGTGAACGTGAACTTATACCTGTAGCTACACGACGTGTACGTGAACTTATACCTGTAGCTACACGCCGTGTACGTGAACTTATACCTGAAGCTACACGCTGTGAACGTGAACTTATACCTGTAGCTACACGACGTGTACGTGAACTTATACCTGAAGCTACACGCTGTGAACGTATAGGTGTAGCTATACAATACGATCGTATGGGATCAAAGTTGCGTTAAAAATTACTTTTTTATTCAAAAGAAGGTTTTTTTTCCACAAAAAGTACTTACTTAAAATAGAATAAATTATATGGTATGTTTTGTACATCCCAAAGTTCATATGGAAAATTATTTGCTCTCATCGCCCATGTCAGGTTATATTTCAAATTTAAGGTAAGGAACTCCAGCATGTATCAGGATAATATAAATATTTGAGTTTTGTCCCCTAGCCCATCTTTCATGATCCCATTTATTTTAAGTCATAACGAAATTGACTTTAAGTAGTGTATAACACACTTGTGAAATAGGTACTCGTCTTATCTTCAACGAAGTATACAGTCTAAGACACAAGTGATTATTACTCATAAATATGGAATATTTTACTTATTTCGGAACATATGTATTGGGAACCCAATAAATGAACAGTATCGTATATATATAATTTTCCAAATAAAGAAACGCTAATACTACTACTACAACCACTACTACTACTACTACTACTACTACTACTACTACTACTACTACTACTACTACTACTACTACTACTACTACTACTACTACTACTACTACCACTACCACCACCACCACCACCACCACCACCACTACCACTACCACTACTACTACTACTTCTACTACTGCTGCTGCTGCTGCTGCTGCTGCTGCTACTGCTACTGCTAGTGATTAGGACAATAATACTACTACTATTTCCTACTACTACTACTACTACTACTACTACTACTACTACTACTACTACTACTACTACTACTACTACTACTACTACTACTACTACTACTACTACTACTACTACTACTACTACTACTGCTGCTGCTGCTGCTACTGCTGCTGCTGCTACTGATACTAATACTGATTAGGACAATACTACTACTACTACTACTACTACTACTACTACTACTACTACTACTACTACTACTACTACTACTACTACTGCTTTTCTTGAATGAAAACGAAACAAAGAAGCGCTTCGTGTCTTAAAGGCATTTTTCTAAAATACGCAATTTGACGCATTAGGTCAGCAAGACCATTTCTCATGTCTAAATTTAAAGCTATCTTGAAGCTTAACGATGCAGTTTAGACGTCAGAATACCAGAATAAATGTTTACACTATAATGGAGGAAGAAAAACACGCAAAAGTTGTTCCGTCAATGGTACCAACGGTTGTGAGCGGATTATTTGACAATTCTGATGGATTTACTGATAATTCGGAGTCAGATGAAAACACTGACTATTCAACGTCAAATAATGTTGGACATTGCAGCACAATAAACGCAAACGACATTAGATCTGATGCAAGTTCTGTGAAAAGTGTCGAGAAATACGCAATTGTGAATTCTAATGGTGCATGTGGATATACAAATACACGTTATAACTCTGACGTCATTGTGTCAGATTACGGCAATGATGACGTCGATGACGTCTCGCGACGCGAGCTTCTAGAAAACGGATTAATGCCGTTTATAAAAGAGGAACTGAAATATTCCATTCAGACGAAACGGTTGAAGGAGGGAAAGCAGGAATTGAAAGTGGAATTTAGCCCTCCCTCGGAAGATGTGGTATGTATTTCAAATAATTTCCATATGTCTGTTGGAGCAAAATAACCACCACTGGTTCATACATTCATTATTTGGGATTCAATTATTGTACACAGTCTTAATAACCAGACGTTATTTTTGGAAATCTACTTTTCCCTGAGATTTTTGCCACATCAAAAATCATGAAACACACAACTAATCCCGTAGTATAAGTATTTGGACTTTTATTGCACATTGTCATATATACATAATCATGACAAAAAAGTTCCACCCAATAAAAGAATGCCTTCTCTTTAACTCACCCGGATGTTGTTACAGCTTACACCGGAAGAGGAAGAGCGGGTGGTAAAACGGCGCGTGCAGAACAGAATGGCCGCGCGCCGCTTCCGGGACAAACAAAAAGACAGAGCCCACACTTTGCAAAAGGTAAATTTGAAAAACGATAAAATCATTATCTTTTTAGAATAAAAACATTAATATTTGGAATAACATACAATAAAACTTTGACTTATGAATGTTAATTTTATTTCGCATTACTTCTGTTTTGAATGTAGCGTCACTGACCCGAGGTACTGCTTCTTAAACTTATGATCTAAACAACACAATAATTAAAGTAGCAACATAATTCAAACAGAAAAGTATCCTTACGTGACAAATATTCAGTTGTTGTTTTTTATTTGATTTTTTTTCTGTATTATCGGAATGCTTGAAAGCTGTACTGTCACAGATTGACCGATTGGACAACTGGTTTTTGTCTTGGTGTTTTCGGCAGTTTTCCAAACAATTGAGATCGGTTCTGTTGTGAGTTATATGATATTATTGATTTGAAGGCATTGATCCCAACATCAAAAAGAAAAGTAGAAACGGTCATTCTGTGAGAGTGCAGTCTTAAGAATAAAACCAAAGAAGCAGGAGTGGTGTATTTGTTAAAAATCATGTTAAAGTGATATGTTCACTGGAAAACCAAAACAATCCTTGATAGATAAATATCAAAACAGAGGTGTGTCGAGTACATTTAGTTTTCATGCTTATCAGGATATGCGTGTTACTAAAAGTGACGTGCATGGTACTGAGTATAACTTTATAATATTGTATTCTGATTTTATCGATTGCTTTTTAATCATGTCCCAAGTTAGTTTTTAGTAAACCTCGTCGCGTCCGAAAAATGGACTGAAAAATATAACATTTGATTTGATCAAAATGTTCATGTAATTAAAACAATACACATTCATATTATTATTCGATTTCCTTATATCTAAATATACTCATTTCCCGATACCTTCAGGAGTGTCATCGACTACAAAGCATTCAGACGGAGTTGAGGTACGAACTGGCGCGGGTACGAAAAGAAAGGGACGAATACCGCCGTGCGTTTGATCAACACATGGCCGTCTGCCCGCTACAGTTTCCCGCGCTTTTCATCGCGTCAAATTCGAACTCTTGACAACATGTGAACACTGTCAACTATTTTTAGAAACAGACTGAATTTTCGTGATGTCAACAATTTACCTCACGACAGCTGATAACAGAAACACGTTTTCATGACTGTCCTTGAAATTGTATTCGGGCGTTACACAGCAAAGTGTTTCCAGTGTTTCCAGTGTTCCAACATATTGATGTAAACTCATGACACAATCTATTTTCAGTAAAAGCACCTTATAAATGACAAAAAATCTGTGATATTGTATGCTTTAAAACAATTGACGTTGGATTTTTTGTTCGGTTCCATTTCTGGCTTGATTTAATTTTAACCTTTGCATATATAATTCAGTATGTGTAGTGTGCATATAAAATGGATGTAATTGTGCCTTGTTCTCCTGGAACGCTCCGAAATTGCACCACTTTGCTTCTAATTTAGGAAGAAATCTTGTGTGTGTGTGTGTGGGGGGATCTTATCCCAAAACTCACATAGAACCATCGGGCCTACTGGCCTAGCTACGCCACTGAACGAAATAAATACAGAAAAAAAGCGATAATAACTTTACTTGGGAACCTTTTACTAAGCCTGGATTATATGAATTGGGAACCCAGTATATCAGAACTATCGTAAATATAATTATATCTCCACTTTTTCTAAAAATAAAGATGTATGATTTTATCATATATTGTCTTGTATATACTACTACTACTACTACTACTACTACTACTACTACGACTACTACTACTACTACTTATACTGCTACTGCTTCTGCTACTGCTACTGTTAATGCTAAGCTGCTACTGTTGTAACTGCAGCTACTGCTACTCATGATGATGATGATGATGATGATGATGATGATGATGATGATGATGCTGAAAACGAAACAAAGACGCGCTTCGTTTCTAAAAGCATATTTTCAAAAATACGCAATATGACGCATTAGGTCAGCAAGAACATTTTTCATGTCTAAATTTACAGCTATTTCAAGCTTAACGATGTAGTATATACGTCAGAATTCCATATTAAACATTAACATTACCATGGAGGAAGAAAAACACGCACAAGTTGATCCGTCAGTGGTACCAACCGTTGTTAGCTGCTTATTTGACATTTCTGACGGATTTACTAACTATTCAACGTCAGATAATGTTGGACATTGCAGCACAATAAACGCAAGTGACTTTAGATCTGATGCAAGGTCTGTCAAAAATGTCGGGAAATACGCAATTGTAAATTTTAATGGTGCATATGGATATACAAATACAAGTTATATAGCTGACGTCATTGTGTCAGATACCGACAGTGACGTAAATGACGTCTCGCGACGCCAGTTTCTAGAAAACGGGTTGACGCCGTTTATAAAAGAGGAACTGAAATATTCCATTCAGACAAAACGGTTAAAAGAGGGAAAGCAGGAATGGAAAGTGGAATTTAGCCCCCCGCCGGAAGATGTGGTATGTATTTTTACTTACGTCCGTATGTCAGTAGGAGCAAAATTTACCACCACGGGTCCATACATTTATTTTTGACGATTCATTTATTGTACACAATCTTAATAATTAGACGATATTTTTGGAAATCTACTTTTCCCTGAGATTTTTGCCATATCAAAATTCATAAAAAACACAACTTATCCCGGCGTGTACTTATTTGGATTGTTAATGTACATTGTCATATATACATAATCGTGACAAAAATGTTCCATCCAATAAAAATGCCTTCTCTTTAACTCACCCGGATGTTGTTACAGCTTACATCGGAAGAGGAAGAGCGTGTGGTAAAACGGCGCGTGCAGAACAGAATGGCCGCGCGTCGCTTCCGGGACAAACAAAAAGAAAGAGCCCACACTTTGCAGAAGGTAAAGTTGAAAAACGTTAAATTCATTTTTCTTTTTAGAAGAAATAAATATTTGAAATAATTTACAATAAAATTTTGACTTAATAAAATAATAATTTTGTTTTGCATTACTACTGCTTTTAATGTAGCGTCAATGGCCTCGAGGTATTGTTTTTTATACTTGTGACCTAAACAACACACTATTAAAAGTAGCAACCAGAAAAGTATCCTTACGTGACAAATAACCAGTTTTTATTTTTTTATTTGATTTCATTTGTATTATCGGAATGCTTAAAAGCTGCAGTCTCACAGATTGACCTTTTGGAAAAATTGTTTATGTCTAGGTGTTTTATGGCAAAAGCGTTACAATCGCTTTAAGAAAAAAAATTTTTTTAGGAGTTTTCCAAACAGTTAAGATCTGTTCTGTTGTGAGTTATATTATATGACTGATTTGAAGGCATTGAACCCAAAAATCAAAAAGAAAAGTAAAAACAGTCAATCTGTGAGAGTGCAGTCTTAAGAATAAAACCCACACGTAGCAGGAGTGGTGTTTGTTTTTGTTGTAAATCACGTTAGGGAAACCAAAACAATCCTTGATATATAATTTTCAAAATCAAAGGTGTGGCGTGTCCATTTAGTTATAATTGTCTGCTTATCAGGACACGCGTTACGTGCATGGCACTGAGTGTAACTTTAAAATATTGCATTCGGTTTTTATCGATTGCTTGCATATTGTGAACTAAGTCAATTTTTAATAAACTTCATAGCGTCCGAAAATTGGAAACCCCCCAATTCAACACATTAAATGTTCAAGTAATTATAAAAATGTACATATATACTCAATGCATTTATTTCCTAATAACTTATATACTCCTTTTCCATGCCCTCAGGAATGCCATCGACTAGAAAGCATTCAGACGGAGTTGAGGTACGAACTGTCGCAGGTACGAAAGGAAAGGGACGAATTCCGCCAGGCGTTTGATCAACACATGGCCGTCTGCCCGCTACAGTTTCCCGCGCATTTCATCGCGTCAACTTCGAACTCTTGATAACATATGAACACTGTCAACTATTTTTAGAAACAGACTAAACTATCGTGATTTCAACAGTTTACCTCAAAGCAGCTGATAACAGAAACACGTTTTCATGACTGTCCTTGATTTTGCATTCGAGCGTTACACAGCAAATTGTTTCCAGTGTCCCAACATTCTGATGTAAACTTATGGCACAATATATTTTCAGTAAATTCACATACAAAATGACATAAAGTTGTGAAATTATATGTTTCAAAAAAATTGACGTTGGAATTATTTTGTTCGGTTCCATTTGTGACAAGGTTTATGACTTATTGATGGGGCCTAAATAATATATTTGGTACCGTTTTTAAAGTCAATTGTTATTTTTTTATCTTTATTTTTTTTAAAGTGTGTGTTTAATAAAACCTTTAAAGCTTAAAACAGAAGATTACTTTATCATTATTCTCCATTGATGACAATAACGTTCTTGCCTAATAAAAATAAAAGAAAATGAAAACCCTACTACCCTACCTGTTTTTGAAAAGGTTCAAACCCTAAGCAAACAATTTTTATCTTTTTTATAGGTTTTTTTTTTGGAAAAAATGTCTTATTCTCCTAGTTTATGGCCAAAAACAAAGTGGTGAAATTGCTAATGTTCCAAATAATTTTAGTTTATTTTGACGACATCTCCATTGAAAATAGGACGACGGCCTTTTTTTATTGTTTTGTTTGTTAATCAGACATTTAAAAAATATATATATCCCGTTGAAGGAGATGGAAAAAAATTTAAATTTTGATTTGTGCCAGTTTGCTTTTCGATTCGACCAGGTTCTAAAAAGGTTTTTAGATTTGATAATTATTGGGGAAACCATTTATCATTTTGTTATCATTTATGGCTAATTTTAAAGTGTCCCAAAGCTGAAATATAATATAAAAAAGACGGGTCGACTTTATGGCCCTCATAAATTCTGTATTTCTTATCAGCCTTAAGGCCAAATAAAAATAAGTGCGTTTCAGGTAACGCTGCCAAAAACAATAGGGTAGGTAGGTCGGAATATTTTTTTTTTTTTTTCATATTTTATTTTTATATATTGATTTCAGTAACTGTTGACTCAGAAAGTAACAAAAATAAAAGTCATCAATTTTTAGGTTTATCAGTAGTTTAAAACATGTTCCATGCTTCAAATGAAACATTCTTTATTTGTCTGGTCAAATACTTTGACAATGATGGTTGGATTTCAACTAAGTTATTGTACACCACTCTGCTGTTATTTAGACTTTCCAGGAACTGTTTTACTTTTCTTTATGCACCCTTTTGCTTTCAATAACCCTCTGTAGAATGCTAACCTCCCTGTAACATAATTACATGAAGAGTGGGACAGCAAATTTACCATATAAGCCATCAGCCAAGGAAACCTCAATGCTGTCAAGAGGACCTGGGGGTTCAGGTTTGAAGAACAAGTAACATGCCGGTTTTATTGCCAAAATTGCACACTTAAGTCTGACATATCAATCCGAAAGTCAGTATCTGACACATTTGTATCTGATAAGAAAATATAGTTCAAGAATTGAAATATACCTGCCACACAAGCACAAACTACCCGTAATTCACCTTAGAGTGTGGACACCCAAAGGACATCGATTGTAACTTTTACAGTTTCTAAGTCTCACAGACAAAAAATATTGATCTTTATCGTTACAATGCCTGGCTATATTAACTTACCGTATACATCACTGTGATAAGTTAGTTAGTTATTACCCATCATAAACGATTTATTGCCTGTTGAAAAGGATGTGTGATATATTTAATGGAGGATTAAAGAAACAACAAGGGCAATCAAGAGATTAAGAAAACACAGACATGACATGTTTCTAAAACGATCCGCCAATAAACTTTGAAACTTGTACCATACTTTTTAATATAGACTTTATGAAGCAATAATCGTACAGTAATACTTATTGTAACATCAATAGAACAATAAAAATCAACACATTCAATGATACAGATAACTCTTTAATGTGATGAATTAAAGTTAGAAATGCAATACTTAAGTTACAATCGAAAACACCACTCAGAAACATTAATCCCGCATAGCAATATCCATGCTCTCCATGAGATAATCGTGGGTATAACTGAGAGTTATGTAACGTCACACAATGTGACTGTTCGATCCGAAGCCGATAAAAGGTGTTTATTATGATTTCAATGCATGTATAAAATGGTGTTGAATGGGATTTTAATTAACTTGATGAAGGAGTTACACTTATAGGCGTAATAACCATTGATAACTACGGATAAATTAATAAGTGGTATGCAGACATGAAGAATCAAAGCACTGAAAGTGCTGATGGACGGTGACATTGTTCGGTCTGCTGCAAGTATAGAACTAAGTCCTTTCTCTTATAAACACAGGAAATCATCGGAACCTAATCTTGAATATAGAAGCATAATTTGAACACTCTTAGGCGAGGAAAATTAGGCAATGCTTCAACCCAAATATCTAAGCTTGATATTTATTTTCCAAACATAATTTTTCATCTTAATGCTGTAGCTTTGAAAAGTTGATGAAAAGGTCACCTGGCAATATCATCGTTAATGTTTGTTTGCAGAACTACTTCATAGTCAAAATTTCATTCCAGTTGCATAACAAATACGCCAAAAGGACACAATCAAGATAACTGAAGCATAACATTAACAGATGTTTTTTAAAACAGTATACATGGTCCAAAGTTCAATGTTGTACTCAAAATTAAAAACGTAGGCCTTAGCTGAAGCAACTGGGCACAAGATGATCAATCTGCAAGAAAAACAATTGTCGAAAACTGACATTAACTTGGTATTAATGTGTACAATGCATTGAATCTTACTAACTGAAGTACCACATAGTTTACAATTTATTTTAGCTAAGCAGTGATTTTGTATTTTTCCATTAAAAATATTACTTGGTATGTCTACGAAGGTATATAGCTTAAAAATACCACCCGTTTGGAGTAAGCCTTTGTAGCACAGCGGATACAACACTGGACTGCTATTTTTTACATTTTGGTCCTTTCTCTATAATTATGATTCAAAGCTTAACACATTCTATTAAATAATTGTCCTGAGTTGCATTACAGGAAAAAAAAATTGGTGCCAATCTGGTGTACAGTCCCTTTAAAGTAACCCGAGAACAACAATGATGAATTGTTTTCCAAACATAGCAACATTTTATTGCAAAGGCCACAAAAATAAAAAAGTAAGTGAAAATGTCACAATCATGGTTAGCCAAACACAACATTCATACTTATTCTTAAAGCAGTACATTTTATGAAAGAGGGTCAAAAGGTCACAGTAAAGAAGATCTGAGGACAACATTGATAATTGTTTTGCAAAACTTACTGAACTTTCGTTGCAGTACCTTAGAATAGAAAAGATGGCCAAACGGTAATTATCGAGGTTATCCAAGTACAAAATTGATATTTGTTTTAAAAGTAATACACATGGTCTAAATTTTTTTGCTGTTGCTTCAAAAATAGAATGTATGTCAAAAATCATTTTCTATGTCATCAAAGCACAACATTGCTTTTTGTTTTGAAAACTGTACTAAAAAACTTTCATTGAAGTAGCTTAAAATAGGAAAGTATGTCGAAATGACAACGTTATCAAAGCACAATTTTGATTTTTGAGTTCGAATCAATGGTCTTAATTTCATGGCTGAAGCTTCAAATTTTAATGTGTGTCAAAAGGCCACAATTTAGGTCATCAAAAGGCAACATTAAATATTGTTTTCAAAACTGTCTAAAATGCTATAGCTCTAAAAAATAATTAGGTCAAAAAGGTCCCAGTCAGAGTCATCCGAGAACGACATATATAAATATATGTTTGTTTTCAAAACAGTACTGATGTCAAGTTTTCATTGATGAAGCTTTAAAAAACATATTCAACAACTTCAGGAAATGTGTAAATAACTTAGCCTTTGTCGATCTTACTAACATATTTCCTTGACGAGTTGTATAATACAGTCTATTATATGATGACGAGTCTTAGTATCTTTTTATCAAAATATTCTTTAAGTAAAGACAACAAAAACAACTTACCTGTTTTACTTCTCTAGTAAACAAGAGCTGTCACAGAGACTGCGCGCTCGACTATTACGCCGCTGTTCAGTGTAAGGATTAAAAAGTTTTGGCGAATTAAGGATCACTGTAAAATTAGATTAGATTTCAATGCAATACATTATGTATTTGTTGAGATATTAACATGAATGTGGTTACATGGAAAATTTTAAGTCCAATACTTGAAACTTAAACAGTATTTCTAAGTTGCATAATAAAGGGGCAAATATGATAAAATATAAAAGATAGAGTTATCTTTCCTGATTATTTAAGAAGGTTGAATAGTTGGGAGCCTGTGTATAAAGTTTCAATGCAATACATGATGTATTTGAATTTATATGTCAAATAATAAAGCAAAACCTTAACCAGAATTTTTAAGTCAAATAATAAAGGGTCATTATTTGCATTAAATGCAAACTAGAGTTATCTTACTTGGTTAATTAGGACGGTTGGATGGTTGAGTACTATTGTATAAAATCTTAATGCAATACATCAAGTAGTTGCTGAGATATCAACCTATGTGTGCTTACATGCAAAACCTTAACCAGAATTTCAAAGTCAAATAATAAAGGCCCCTTTTTTGCATTAAATTCAAATAAGTGTTATCTAACTTCATTAATTTAGTAGGTTAGATAGTTGGGAATACATATCTAAAGTTTCAATGCAATACATGATGTATTTGCTGAGATAATGACTTAAAGGTGCTTACATGCAAAACCTTAACCAAGGTGTGACGCCGACGCTTGGGTGAGTAGTATAGCTCTCCATATTCTTCGAATAGTCAAGCTAAAAACAGGATGCATGTACCATTAAAGCGATGCTATTCTCTGGACTACAAGCATGCATTGCAAAAAATTGTATTAGGAAAAATTTCAAACCAAAGAATCATGCGATCATTCTCACACTGGTTGTAAGAAGAATACATATAAAGGTGATATCAAGTACAGCAGAAAAAAATAACAACAAAAAACTAAACTCTTTTTAATTGTGACATCATAATGGTCACCGGTAAGATGAAGTCATAGATTACTATGTGTTCATGACGTCATTTCCTATTTAAACCAATATATAGTACCCCATTCGTTGATTGAAAGTTTTTATCAGGAGATAACATTTTCCTCTTAAGAATTGGTTGGAAATTTAATTTTACATTATTTTCATCACAATGAATACAAAATGACAAATTGTCATTTGAAAAAAAACATTCTTGTCTATGAATTTGTTTAAAAACATGTGGAAGGATACTATAAGTTCCATGGTCAGTAGGTAACCCGCGATATGGGATATTCAATGTAAAGGAAACCATATTGCGGTGGAGTGAAGCTCGAACCTAAATATGGATTCTTGCCCCCCATATTTCCAATACTATGTCACCTACTAACCCCGTAATGTAAGTATAACGTTGACAACCTGTTCTCCTGTTTAAATGTTTTATTTATTCATTGAAATATTCATCAAATCCGAATAAAGACGCCATTTTGTTGTAATTTAAATTTGGAAAATGGAAAAATGTGGTGTCACCGCGTGACCTGTCCTTGACCAACAGCGGTGTTTCATAAATATTGGGAGTCGTGACATTTTTTTGACCAATAGAAATAGACCAATGTTATATTGATATCCCCATGTGTATTTAGGAGAGAAAAAATGTGTGATGGCTGTATTTAACTGGATATAAAGTATACAAGTAAATAAAAAACACGAAAAAAAAATAAAATCTTTATGAATAAACATTATTCAGAATGGGTGGAGTGATTGATGATAATGAGCCCTTCTTAATCATTAAGCTAGTTACTTTAGGTCATTTAATTGACTTAGAAAACAACCTCATTGTCTAATTCATTGTCGACGTAAAATCTTATGCAGGGATTGTGCATCAGGTGAGTGACAGTAGGCTAAGGTAAAACCCAACTTGAAGAATGAAATTGTTAATGATTAAGGATAGCACTTCATTTATACCTATCTGAAATTTCATTTGCTTAATTGTAGGTTTGTTCTATTTTTGTTGTTAAAGCTGCACTCACACAGATTGAAAGTATTGACAACTTCTTTAATTTTTGTTTCCGAACGAGCCAATTTTTTGGGAAAATCCATGGAAACCAGTAATATAAGACTGCTGACAAAAAATCAGATCATAGATTCTTATACTTTAGTTCAAAAATTGATGTTTTATGCATTTTTTCTTTAACCGTTAGTATCAGGTTAAGCCATTAAGCATCAATTTTCGAACATAAATATGAAAATCTAAGATCTGATATTTTATCAGATATCTTATTATTGGTTTGCACATATATATTTACGCAATAATTTGCTCTTTCCAAAACAAAAAAATAAAAGAAGCTGTTAAAATAGTCAATCTGTGGGAGTGCAGCTTTAAGGGCTCATTATTTCTTAGTCTAAACAAGTTGATGTTCAAATTAAGAGTCTTCTTATCCATAAACATCTATTAAAACAAGTTTTTAAAAAAGAGGGTGTTTTGAAAATATCAAAATTGAATTAAGGAAAAGAATTTCATATTTATCAGGTTTGAACTGACATTTCCAAATGCTTTACCCTTTGGAACAAGCCATGTGGTAACAAAGAAATATGTCAAGTCCATGATATACGCATTAGCACAAAATTAATCAAGCACAATTTTGATCACAATTCACACACTGTGCAAGCATGTCAAAACATGGCCATGTTAAAATTGCAAAATTTCCTTCTGATTGAAAAAAAAATCACACACTGTCAGACTAAATTACTGACACTCCTTTTCTATAAAAGTTCATGCTGTCTTTAGTAATAAATTGAAATAACGAATAAGGGTAACGTAACATTCTGCCAAAGGGGGAAGTGCATTCATAGTATGTGGATGTTCTGGATTAAATATGCAAATTAACATACCAGGTCTCTGTTTGGAGGGAGAATATATGTAGATAAAAGGGTTATGCATGATTTTCTCTGAAGGGATCTGTTGGCCTTGAACATTTCAGTAATATGGCTTGTTTTTATTGATCTTTTTTAGACATACATGTTTGATGCTTGATAGGCATACCAATGAGAATGATTTGCCCAAAATTGCAACAGAACAATATCAGGGGCGTAGCCAGCGTTACACACTTACGCACATGCGTAACATCAATTTGAAAAAATAAAAAAAAATGGTCAAACATGGCATCAAAGTCGAGGGTTATGTTTTGACATCAGAATAAAACCTTAAAGGGTAGATCAGCTATAGAAAGCATTGTTTCTCTGTGCTAGATAGCTAACACAGCCTTAAAAATCACTTAAAAAAATTCCATGGGGAGCAGCCCCCCCCCCCCCCCCCCCCCCCTAACCTCCTACGGTTACAGGGATTCCCCATCCCATAGCCTCTCACATTTAGTACAGCCTGGCTACACCCTTGAATTTAATTAATTGCCAAAAAATGTCAAAATCCTGTCTACATTCTAGTATTTTGATTTTTTTTTCATTGAGTAAGAGCCTTTTGAGCTATTTAAACACTGTAAATATCCGTAAAGCTATATGCATGTATACAATATCGATATCCCCAGCATGCACAATTAAGTTATGCATTATCTTTTACCATTGTTAATTTTAACATACAAGAAGATACTGTATTTTACACTTACCTAACAAATATGTAGACAATGATAGAGAATAATAAGTGGCAGATTTCAAATCAAGGCATTTAAGGCTCACCAGGGGCTTAGCACCATCCAGATAATACAGACAGGCTAGCTCCATGTCCTAATGCCAGGATCATTTATAGTAACTTTATCTTGTTGAAAAGTTTAATACTTGACTAGTCCAAATAAACAGCAACTTCAGAGTCTTGGACAAGTTTTGTTTTGGCGAGTCTTCATGTCCACATCCAACTTTTTCTCCTAGCTAAGAATGACATTTCAAGCACTAAGTTTATTTAGTTCAAATAATTGTACATTAAATGATTTTTTACCATTTTTGATATGGCACGTCACATAGTGAACACATCTATAATTTTCGACTTGATGTATATTGAGCTTCAAGATGACGCGCATCAGCTAGATATTGGCTCAAGATAAATTATATGAAACTTTCGTGTTCCTATTTTGCAATGCAATGTTTAATATTGAAGTGTTGTTACAGTTGAAGAAAATATTTTACTATGATAGGAATCAGATCAACATGGCATAAAGGGAACCAAATTATGCACTGACTGGTCAGTCAATTGTAACCACGCCCACCCCCACCCCCAGATCTTGGGAATAGCGGGGACTTCACTTGGACTTTCAGTACAGCCAACACCGGCTAGATTCCATGCCATGCGGAGACGAACAGTTGGTAAAATCCACACCAAAGTCCCTGCACCCCGGGGACTCTAGGCAAGGCCAATTACCCGCTGTATTTAAAACAGACAAAACCACCGCATTCACCCGGCAATGTGTAGTTGGACTAGGCAACGTGGGGCCACCTGACAAGCATAAACACGACCCATTTCACCCGCTATTCCCCGTATATCCCCGGACCTGGGTTGGCCGTGGCTACAATTGACTGGTGCATTAATATCACAATTTTAAAGAAAATCTGAAGTACCTACTGTACTGTAATGTATGTTTTATGCAGAAAGATGACAACTGTGACGCAGATGCAAGTTGTTTCGAGTTATTTATATTATCATTATTTTTCACATCAATATTTGCAACAATTATTGGCACGAAGCAAAACGACGTCATTGTTTTTTGGATTTTCACTAAGTTTGTATTTCCTTGTTTTACTGCAACTTACTTTTAGTCGTGGGTGACCTTTCACCAGATGTATATCAGTCATTAATTGTATTGCGTTAAATTCAGCCAATTTGACCACAAGGTGATGATGTTATTCAATTAATTATTTTTAATTCTCCTTTTTAGCCCTAACAATCCATTGTAAAACTCGAGTGTGATGCCTTAAATCCGATTTGACATCGGAAATTCCACGGACATGTGTTGATTCATCCGCCATATTGGATAAACCGGGTCATTTTGGGTCATGCCATTAACACATCATATTTTGATGATTCTACTTAAAGAGCCTACAGTATGATATATATTTTAAAATATTTCGATAGTTCAAAGTATTGAATTAATTATGTTTAGCAACAATGTACTTCAGTATTCAGTTCGAAACATTTACGGATTTATTTTTATCGATACAGTAAAATGGCCTAGGAGTTCCGAATGCATTTTTGTAGTAATGTAGTGGAACTATTTCCATGTAGTAGTCAATATTGGCGAAATGATTTATCAATATAAATATTTGATTTCAGTACCAATTGTCAATAAATTATACATGACCCACTTCTCTCACTATTCACCCACACATTTTAGAAAAAAACTATGTAACAGCCACTTTAAATCAGCTGTATATTCAAAACAATGATGAGAACTATTTACTGAGCGCACTGGCGTTCTTTGGCTTGTAGTTTGCTCGGCTGATGTGCCTACTTAGGACGGGCCTTGAGGGGCACCGTCCAAAAAAGGCAGGTTTACCATACATGTAGATAAAATGTAAAAATGGTTATTTTCTATGAATTCTGAGAGCGAAAAATTAATTATTTTAAGGTGTCCGAACTCTAAGGTGAAATACGGTAAATACATTCAGAAATCCAACTCTAATATTGTCAACTTAACGTACCTACATTTCGTAACAAATGCTTTTCGTACCCAAATCACATTTTTTTTCAGGGAAAAATAGGTTAGGGTCGGCGGGAAAAAATAGGGTCGGTCGGGTAACCTGAAACAGACCTATTTTTTATTTGGCCTAATTGAGCCATGCGTCTAAAACATTAATAATTGCTTAACTAGCCTATGTTAACGCTACTATTGCACTGAGAGGAGAATAGATAGAGATCGCCGTTAGCCTGATAAGCCCCAAAGTTGGCAATGTTTAACTTTGTCAAATTCATAACACTCACCTTAGCTTTTAAACATCATCCTAGTGCAAACTAAGCCGGATATGGTTTTGTGATTGTTGACTAATTAGATGAATTGTCATTGAATCGTAGACAGTGTCGTAAAACATTTCAATACTTTGAGGAAAATCTTGAAAAAAGTGAACCACAACAGCCAGTGCTAGGAGGCGATGACAATATTGCACTATAGCGTAAACCAGCTATTTAGGCCGACAGTCGAAACCAGTCGGCTCGATATCCCAGGGACCGGCCGAAATACTTTGAGCCTCGCGAATATCGAGCCGAGCGGGAATGCTTACAAAAAGTAAAACAGTATCGGTCCTTTTCATCAAGTTCGAACCATCGAGGACATCGAACCAATCGGGTTTCAACTGTATTTTTTCACCTACACGCTATGGTTCGTTGACATAATCAAGTAATATGTTTGGTTTAAGTTGTATACGTCAGAAGCACGCTTGTAAAAGTTGGCATTCGTTGTTGTACGCAGAGGCCGAAATAAGTTATTGTGTATGACATCCCCTTAATAGGTTTGTAAGTTTGTAAAACGTTAGTCATACTTAGACATACGCTTTATATACGTTTTATACGTTAAAGGTAGGTTACTCATGCGTACCATACAGCCAAAGCATTGATAACCTATGAGTAATTTACTTCTAACCTATATCTGACTAATAACAGACTTATCTGCAACACATATTGACGTATTCAGACGTATACGATGTTTGTCTGACGATGGAGTAACTTATTGAACATGTTTTACCGTACAACTAGCTTATAATTTGCGTTTTAGCAGCAATGCATTACCCGACGACATCAGAAGATGGAGGAAATCTGGAGTTAGTATAAGTTCAGATAAAAAAACAGTAGTTATTTTAAAAGTTTTTTTTGAAATGATATCTACGTGGCCACAAATTTCCAAGTAAAAAGCGCCAAAGTCTCGGTAATAGTTTATTCTGTAACCAAATCAAACCTTTTGTGTTATGAGCGTTAAAGTCAAAGAGGTAAACACGATAATGCATTAATTAAAAGTTAAAAACACTACAACATAGGGGGGGGGGCAAGCCAGTTTATAAGTGCTAAACCACAAAAAGATGACAGGGATCGTATTCAATAAGCATATTAGTAACAATTTTCACCTTCGTAATTTTTTTTTTTATAATTTGAGTTTGGGAAAAAGAACAATCTTTGTACACCAAAAATATGGAAATAAACAAAAAAATGATTTTAACAATATATGCATATGCATAGATATAATGAAAAGTAAAAAATTACGAAAATCTCACTTAGTTGAAAATATTCACAATTGTGCTTATGTAATACGGCCCCAGAACAATGATGATATTATAATGGGTACCACGGATGTAATTTTTAATTAATTGCAATTATTAAGAATTACATAGCAAGCCCTAGGGAGGAGGGAGGAGGGAGGGGGAGGGGGGTAAAACCGGTCTTCAACCGTCCAAACTTACCCATTTATTTTTCGATACGTGTAAATAAAACATATTAGCCAATTCGGAAACAGCAACAACTTTTGAAGGCAATAAATAATAAAAAAACACAATGATATTGACTAATTAAATACACTCAAGAACTCAGAGATCAAACCACATATCAAAAGATGAAGTCGGAGCAAGAGTGCGATGTAAAAATACACAGATAATCGTCTGCCAAAGTTCCACCATCAAACACAAGAAAACTTCGTCAATGGTTTGTTTTAGGGTGACTGCAAACACTGACCTAAACAATGCCGGCATTAAACGGTATTCACGACAGATCATTTGATGCCCTTGTGAATATTTGTATTTGATTATTTCCCATTAGTATGTGTCATTGTTGGTCTTAAAATCAAATTAAAGATATGGCCTGAACGTGCTGTCACAGATATGCGTCTATTAAGCTGAAGATATTTCCATTAGTTCAGTTTATTGCTCTCAAAGGAGTGGTCAATTGTTCCCGTAACGGGAGATTAAGGGCCTTTCACAGTCCAAAAGCCATTTGAAAGACCACAAAAAATCAATGTTTTATTGTTTTTTTATTTTTTTTATTTTTTAGTATTAAGGTTCAATATCTAGAAATCATAATACATATATCCGTTCCCACATGTGCATCTGTCATAAGGAGTTGAGCAAATTATACGAGGGAAGATTATATCAGATTTATGATTAAAAAGCATTCATATTATCCGGAAAAGTCTTTATACAAAATGAATATGTTTTTGTGTCAAAACAGTAATACCCACTCAACAATGCCTTGAGGCTTTATGGTGATTGCAGCAAATTTAAGAAAGATATTTGCATTTTCGTAACCAGAAAATGAATTCAATCCACTTATTTTCATTATTTTTTGAATACCTTTCTTGTTAGAAACGATTTCACCAAGAACTCACAATTGTTCATGAGGTATTCTGGGGCATTTTTTCTCTCAAACATAGTTATCTTGTCGACAGACAAAACACATCACAAAGGATGTATGTTTTACTCCCTAAAAGATCATAAATACATACTTTCAAATGTTTGCTGTACATTGCAGACATTGTTGTCAGTAGCAACGGTACATATGGCACAATGCCTAAGTTTCACGGGAATATTTATTCTGTTAACCGCAATCATACATATAATGACAATAGACGGACATACATTAATATTTGTCAATACACACACACACGCACACACGCACACACGCACACACACACATATATATATATATATTCCATGAAATATAGAAAATAACATGCAACAAGAGTTTGATGACATGTATTTGTATCAAAAAAGGAAACATTCACGTGTCAGGTGTCCGCCCGGTTAGCTCAGTCGGTAGAGCGTTGGACTGTTAACCGGACAACCAAGGTTCGATTCCCGGGCGGACCAGGTCACTTCTGTTGTGATTGGTTATGCAATCCTTTATACGATCATTCGTACCACTGTCCCTGGCATGTACAGAAGTTGTCAGTTCCTTGCACAGGTGAAGGCACCTAGTACTGGTTCTGCCCAGGATAGGTGTGCGGTGGTTGAACTGTCACTCTTGGACCCTTCAATGTGCTCACGTCGGGTCCCAGAGTATAAACTAGTAACACCACCACCACGTGTCAGGTAGAATAAAAAACACACCAAAACAACAACAACACACAGTCAAAAACTTAAAGAGTTATAATGGTTTGTTAGTTGAATGGTAACGAGAATGTAGCTTTTAAAATATCAAATCAAATTATCAAACTCATAAAGAATTCCATAAAACAAATATTAAATGCTACTCTTATAAAAAAACGTATGAAATCAAAACGCATATCATAACACATTGTATATCATAGAGTATCTTTAATCATGTTTCTTTGACATATCAAGATTTTCAAATTTAACGATAGCGGAAACAGGTAACCGATATGTAGTCGCATATGATCACGTGACGTACTATACATGTACTTCCGGACCTTAAATAAATCGAATGAACAAGTGCGATCATAAAATTAAATAACAAACTTAAGCATAAATTTAGCGTGATTATAAGGTAATATGTGATGCGTGTCGTTTTATTATAACTATGTGTGTACTTCGAGATTATCTTTGTGTAAACCATATCATAACACTTGAACACAATCTATTTTTATAGATCGGTAGTATAACACCAACAAGCCAAGATTCTAGTAGAATACCATTTTGCAACATTTTTATTCAGTAAAATTAAATGCTCTTTCATTCATTATTAAAAAAAAACATTGCTTTTACAGAATTCTATAAGGTTGGAGCCTAATCTGTTTACAACTGTATCTTTAGAAGAGCGGATTACGGCCATATTAGAAGAGGTTAACAATTGTGCAATGCTTTCGTCAAATACTTCATTTGGATTAATATCAACTTGCTCAAAAATAAAGTTGTCAACAATTGTTATATCAGACAGTGAGCCGGTTCATTATATTTTTTGTTACAAATGTATATTTCTCTACTTTAAATCATAGTCATCAAGTTATGTCTCAGTACATGCTTAAATATCAACTTGTGATAGAAAACAACAAAAATCAGGTATATATAATTTTGGCTTAAGTCTACAAACATTTAAACAAGAATATGATAAATATCGTCGGTGTGATCGGTCTCCACCCTGGCAGTCCTACAGTCGAGTCCTAATCAAAGTTTTTGAATTGAAATGTGAAAAACAAATACGTACACGCTAAAAGCATACATATAACTTGTTTGTTGATACAATGATAAATACATTGCATAAAGTATGTTATAAAATCAGATGTGTGTTGGTTCAAAATAATTGCTTAAATTCACACTGAAAGTAGTTCAGCGTTAAAGGTTGTAATGATTGATGTAGTGTCCATACCAGTCATAGGCATAAGGCGGATGGTCATTCTGACAGCAGGGATGAAATTGCTCAATATGTTGATGTTGTTGTATCGGGCGCTCATATTTAGAGCTGAGGTATCTGAGGGTTGCCTTAATTGTTGAATTTTCATTCGCCAGTATTGTGTTGAGTGATGTTAGAGTTAGGATTTCTATATTGAGAGTGTCATTGCAGTCATGATTAATTGCCGTGATGTTTCTGCTCAATTCATTTACACTGAAAAGGGCAAGTTTCACAAATGGCGAAAAGAACCTAACCTCTTCTTGCAACTGTTCAGCGCGCTCCTTCCATTCGTTGTAATGACCTAATAATTTCGCGAACTGTTATTGGTGTGAGGTTGTGACTGTGTCTGGTGAGTTGAACGGGGTTTACGTCAGTGTTTGTCTTGCAAGTGTTGGGTTCTGTTTGGCATTCTTTTTCAATGTTGGCACAGCAAATGCTGCGATTTTCAAATGAATTGAATTGTTTGTTTGATAATGGTGAAGACAATTATTATTTTTTTCATCAGGAATTCCGTCATGCGACGTCAGTCTCGAGCAACTTTCTTAGCCCGGAGTAAAGAATAAGATAAAGTCCTTTTTGGATGTAACTCATTTTGCCTCTGATGGGTTTCAAACACAATTTCTTTTAAATATATATCCGGGCTGAAAAGCGTTATGAGGACGGATGAAGTGAAGAACTCACTGATGATGGCCGCTGTGGTGCACTCGCTTTTGTGGATTTCCATAGCGGAGTCGGAGGTCCGTCCGCTGGTAGGGACACTCCGTGTATATCATATCGCTTTGCTTGGTGAAAGTACGATATCGGGGCAGTTTAAAGTATATAAACAACACGTTGGATTCTTGACCAACTGATTTCACGATGAAAACTATCGTGTAACGGGATGTAAAAGTAATGTCCGAAATACATGTTGTCGCACACTGTATTAGTCGAGTATGACGCAATGTTGTTATAACTGTTATTTGGCCAACGCTCACTTCGAAAGTCTCAATGAGAAAGTAAAACAGCATACACGTTTAAAGTGTGATAATAACCAAAAACAGTGATATCAATTCCCTTTTACTAGTTAAAAATGGTATTGCAGTATTTTGTAATTTTGATAGGAAATCCTAACAGAGGTTTATCCTCAACGTTTGTCAAAAACAGAATGCTTTATTAATATCGTTTAGTAAATATCTACCACGTGACAGTCATAAGGCTATAAATTTGTTAATTTTGCATATTTTTCCATGGACCACCGCATTTAGAAATAAGACGTTTTGACATAAAATGCATCTAGCATTAACGATAGATATTATAAGCATGTATTTGTAACGTCGTTGAACAAAAGAACATTGTAAAATTAATATGCAATGGGCATTAATATATTGCAATACTTGCCCTTCACCAAGGCACCGTTGATCCGATTCATTTATTTGCAACTTCAAATTAGCCCGGACATCCATTACACATAACGTCAGGCAGACAAACCAATCACATCTTTTACTTATCGATACCTCCAATGCAAATACTCGGTGCAAATCACAATTAAACAGTCCCGTAATAAGGTTTTTTGCATACTTTATACACTGATGGAAAGGTTTACACGATGTCCGTAATATTTCCATTTCTCATGCCGTTAATCTTGCTCTTCTTCATAAGTGTTTCTCCCCTTTATTTCACCCAACACTATATTCACAGCACCACTTAATGTAACTATTAAACCATTCAACATATTAACTCATAAATACTCAACACTAATCGCTCAAGATGCAGGGGAGAAACAAACTCTTGACATAGTTGTAGCGGTGGCAAAAGAAGACAAAAGAGAATTTTACATGAATATAACCAATCTAATTCTAACGTCTGCCATGTTCACGTCTGATTCCTTTCGCCTATATTTGCAATCGGCTTATCTGTCCTAGCCCTTCTTTCGTATTTATACTATTCTCCAGATTCAGGGTATTGACTGCATAATTTGCTCTTATGGCAACTGTCACAAATGTAAAGACTCCCCATTTTCAGCACTTACATATACACCAACGCACCTACCACCTCATCATCCCCTCCTTGGATATGACAACTTCACAACCGTTTATCTTATTACCCTACATACATTCTATTGGCACTTTATTCATTGCAGTTTTTGTTGTTGTTCGCTTCTTCCTTCACAGACTCTGAAACCC
Organism: Mya arenaria; assembly: GCF_026914265.1. NCBI lineage: Eukaryota > Metazoa > Mollusca > Bivalvia > Myida > Myidae > Mya > Mya arenaria. The sequence goes on along the minus strand of NC_069130.1, from coordinate 15,555,467 downwards.
GGCATTACACTGAGATTAGTACTCCGTCGACATCTATCTTCTTCATAGCCGTGTCATTACCCACATGCATCTCATCGTGCAACTTCCACTCTGAACCTCCAGCCACTATCGCTTCACTGGAGCTATGCTTTGTCCCTCAACTCCAGATTGAATGGAACAATTTTTACATCCAGGTGAAACACAACACTCAAACACTTCATCCACCTTCCATCATTACCATTTCATGGATCAATGCTCTCAGATTAAGGTCCACAGCACACATATCCTTACTTTGGCTTACACAATTGGCTTGTTTCTGTAATTTCGAGTTTTAGATAGTATTATTTCAAAACCTTTGGACCCTAAGAAACCTTGCAATATCATATTGAGTTTTTCGATTTTCTGTTCGTCTTGTTGTCCTGTGAATTATAATAACTCAGTCCTTTTTAACACATCATTGGATTTCGATTACATAAAATGTGTTGGAAGGCCCCAAACCAAAAAATTCAGCAAAAACTGTACGAGCTATTTGATTACAATATTTTGTGTGAGAAGATGCAGATGCGTTACAGATTTATGATGTCGTTAATCAGATGGTATTGGATTTTACGAACGAGATTTCATCAGTTTTTCTGTTTAAAGCCCATATGCATGCAACTGTTCAAGTTTAATCGTTTCACAATTGGCACCCATAAACTTGGGAATAGCAGTTATCTCGGGGAAAGGTAGCAGGCTTCTTATTAGTTTTCTTATGTAAATAGGCACTCTTCAGATTGGAATGAAATGGCATTTCTAGCGTCTCACATTTAACGACAACCAAATTTCGTGAACATTCAGTTATAATCCATTTAATGTAAGCTATTTAGAAAATTCAGTCACATGTCAGAAAAGCACCGTCATTTGTATGTTTAATCAAGTAAGGCCTGAAGTAAAAACATTCTAATCCAGCAAAAACATCTCTGAGATATTATTTTGTTCTTTCCTAATGCAGGTATTGGACTGAATTTAAAATTGAACAACTATTTATAATTTGCATAGCGAAGGCTTAAACAATCGGTTAACATAAAATAGCATTTTCTATCGAAAATATAGATATTGGATACAGTTCCTCATCTGGACTTTTAACATTAAGTTATGACGTACCACAAACTTTTATTGAAACTACATATAGTGGCCATGTTGAAAACTTGCTGCGGACTGTTTGGCCCTAGATGTAGATTTGTTTTATGTTAAGATACAGTTTAACTAAGCTCAAGCTAATTTTTATGTTTGGTTCATATTGATTAACCATTGTATTTTTTTTGCATTTTTAATAACACAATTATGACGCCACTCTTATGATACTTCATATTTAAGGGAAGTAATTTTTGCTGTGGTTATGTAGCAATTTTATAAATTGTTTCTTAGATAACTTAATGTCTATATAACAAAACTCTTGATGAACACTTTAAAATATTCTAATATGAGTTATGGTAACTTTAAAACTTCACGAGCATCATTTTTTCTATCAATGATTGATGGATTATCTTAAAACCTTTAACGATATTCGTGTTACTTTATTGTTTGAATCAGTGATCACGCTTTCTGTTGTGCAATAAAATAAATAATTTAATGTTCAAATTGTATGAACACGAAGACAACTATTTTAATCCTATTTAAATGGGCAAGGGATTTTATTTTGACACATAATGATTTTGATGTGTTTTAAAGATTTGTACTTTTTGTAGGATGTATAAGGGTTAACCTGAAACTCTCGCTCTTGGTTATGTTTGTAATCTAATGGAATGGAGACATCCATTTTCGTATTTGCTGAGAATGGGTGGAGCTGAAAACAAATCACGTGCTAGTATGATTTTTATGAAAAGTTTCGTCATTATGTATGCAGAGCACGTAATGGCCATGAGAAAAGCGTTGCGTGTATTTATTTTGCTCAGGGTGGACATGTGGATATACTGGGCAAAAGTTCAAGAACATCCACAGTTTGAATACAAATTGGACACAGGATGAACAAAAGAAGAGCTACTCCTAGATTTGTTCGGCAAAGGATTGGCATGAGAATAGCTATTCCTATATTCATCCGGCAGATGTTCACTTGGTTAAAGTAATCCTAAATTTGTTTAGCACATGATGGACACATAAAAAGCCAGACCAAGGTTTTTGTCGCTAACTCGATTGATGTGAGAAGAGGCACAGAAACCTGACCAATTAAGAATGTGTTTGGTATGGAATATACATTACATTCAATTTGCACAGAACTGACTTGTAAAAGGCTATTCCTGCTGAATTGTGCACATAGAGGTCATCCCAGAAATAAACAACTATTACCAGTGTACCACTCCTGCATTGTAAATATCAAGGTTAGCCTGAAGAACACTTTCAAGTGCCGTATCAACAAATAAGTTGGGCAAATGAAATGTTTTTATGGTTTATATGCACTACGCTGTTTGTGGAATTTTGTGCGGTTCTTAATTGGTTCTTGCTTGGGATTTTTTTTTTGTGTTCTCTGTCCCTAGCGTTTACCCAGTGCCATTAAACCGGGTTTATGTTTAAAAGTTATGCTACTGAGCCTGTTTCTGTAGTGTTTCACATAAGTATTTAGGTGGCAACACGATTTATGAAATGTATTATTTTTTTACTTGTAAAATGGCATTAAAGGTTTTATGTGCAACTTCTAATATAGATGTTCAAAACTTAACACTGGAATTAAAAGAAGAAATATCTAAGGTGGTCCAGCATCAGAAAAAAATAAATCATATTACAAATAAATACTTCTCCAAGGTTCATGCCTTTCTGAAGTATCCTTGTAGCAATTTGGCTGCACAAGTACACGGAACTTCTGCACAAATATTATTATAATAATTGCATTGACCAAAATATGTGAAACTATATTCACATCTGATCATTTAAATGATTGCGTCTGTTCATGGTATGCTTTCCGGTGAAATATGGACTTTAATCAGTGATATAAAAAATCACATTTTCATTGCAAACTAATTCGTGAACAAATCAGAGTTAAGAACTACGTTAAACAAAATGAAGATATTTCCCTCTGATCAACACTGCTTACCGGAATTTTGATATTGAAAAACAATAATTTTATCTTCATTATAATCAAATGCTTTTTTGGAAATAACCATAACTTACGGCTTATGATTAAGTGTCAGCCTATCTATCAAACGTGTCCTTGAAGTTGAATTCTTGAACATTTGCATTCGAACAAAATCATTACCAACGTAAAATGAAAACAAAAAAACAAAAACAAATGATGTACATAAATAAATTGAACAGATATTATATCATCTATTTAATATACTCCCAAATTGGCTGTCTGCGCGCCGATTTAAAATCACATCCTTGAACGTGCGCATTACTTGCACAGTTTTTATTATGGATTGTAATTAGCATTGATTCTCATTAACGCATGTACGTGTGGGATGGAAAACATTTCACTCGTAGGCGTGGCTTGAGTTTTCAGTTGACTTTTCTGTATATTACGTATTTAGATAATAGCCATATGTGTTTCAGTCTGATGTTTTTTGAATGCATTTCTTTCTTTGATTTCGAAGTAACATGTTAGCGCTGTATATTGTATGGCGTGAAGGGCGATCGCGTGGTGCGTAACCCCTTAACTATCGTATGACACTAAGGCATTCGCTTAGAATGTGAGGACTTGTATTCGTCTATAAAACCAAAGCGATTGGTAGTGGTTCCATTATCTTGTGGAATGGAGTTTCAATGCACATGAACACTCCAACTGTACCAATTCAAGGAAACATGAACGCGATGAGGTATCAAAATGACGTCATTCAGCCGGTTCTCCTACCTCATATCCGTGCCAATCGCGGTATGATGTTGGCACAGGATAACGCACCATGTCACGCGGCAAGAAGTACACAACTTATGCTTGTAGTTTACAACGTGCGAACACTCCAATGGCCTGCAAAAACGCCGAATTTAAAGTCGATCGAGCACGTGTGAAACCTTTTAAAGCGCAAGGTGCGTGCCGTGTTAAAACGATCCTGAAGGTGGTCATTGACAATTTGAATGTCCTGCTGAGGAGTCGACACTTCTTTTGGGGCGTCTTCGGATATCTGCTACATTTCCGGTTTGAACAAATTTCGCTCAAAGAGTTCTGAAATGTCGCCTATTAAAAAACCGTGCAACCTGAAAAATAATAAAATGACACAGATGATATTGTATTGTTGACCACCCGTATTATTGTTCACGACTGTTTTTACGTAAATAAGAATCGCATACAGATTAATATAAACAAACATGTTTCTGTCAATATTTTGCACTTAATAACAAAAAATAACACAAAGTTGAACTTTTATAATGACGCGTAACATACCTGTCTGATGGGGGTGCCGGCACGAATCATTCCGACGGCTTGAGTGCGTTCTGCAATGCTCATTCTCGCCATATGTAATGTTTTTATCATAAAAGACAACCCATGAAGAATTCTTTCCTACCGTATTCGACATATGCAGGAGAAACTCGAACACATAGGCTATTTTCGTACCTACCGTTCCGCATGGATGATTTTGTTCATGAATACGTGTTTTGAGTAAATTAAAATATTGGTGTGTACAACACTAAAATAACGAAACATCAGATTTATTGATTAAAAATGTCGCATAACGTCATTTTTATATGGTGGCCAATAAGAAATTCGTCGAAGTGTCTTGAAAACTCTCAGTCGCTTTGTGAAGAGGTAATTGGTACGAGCTAACATTTGAAACATTCAGTTGATTTTTAATAGATTGTTGCCAGCAAAAATAAAAAGATCAGTCATTCTATAAGGATATAGTATGTTCTATTTAACATTTTGAAAACCTAATCGCTAATGCAAGTCTATTTGAACAGATGAGTGAGTTTGTATAATCTGGAAGAAAGCTGTGCTACCTTATATTTTGGAACGTCCTCAGGAGAGCGTTAGTGACAGAAAACATCGCGAAATTCAGCCCGTTATTTCATGTTGACCGTGTTGGGGCAAGCTAAAATTGGATAAATATGTTGTCTTGGGTGACATTGTACGTTGCATTTGCTTCCTTGCAAACCGGAAGGCCTTACCAATATGTAAGTATCTTGATCATATAGTTGCCCATTGTTAATGTTCTTCTTAGTCATATTAGTCCTGATTTGGTTGAGACGGTTCAGGGCAAGCGATGTCCTTGTTTATGTCAATTCTATAGCATTCTCTGATCTTGTCATGTAAATTCCACTGCTGTTCAAGATCAATGCAGATTTGGAAGATTGTAAGAAAAATGCTTCGATTTTCATCAAGGTAAACTCCACCACATCCGATGCAGCGAACTATTTGCACTACTCAAATCCGGGCCTGTCTGCCTTAAGAATAGATTGATAAAACTCATGTATTATAAAATTATATTCTAGCACTTGAACACACATACAAAATCATCCGAAAGTAGCTGACATAAAGAACAAGATAGTATGCTAGTTTCCTTGACAATATGGGGAATCACTTGACAAGTTGAACAGATAATGTTTAAACCAATGTTGGAAAATTGAAACGAAATTTGGATATTAAATGCTTATTTAAGTCACCTTAAATAAAATATTCATAGTCATAAGATATGTTATATTAACCTTAATGAGTTTGTCAGAGTTGCAGCTTCTTCACCTATCCTATCATCATTTGCCTATCTACAGTTTTACTTGCTTGGAAAGCAACTGTCAATTAACAACCGTCAAATAATGAATGAACTGTACCAGAGTCCTCTGCACATACACTGAAGGCATTGTATTTCCATGTAGTTTTGAAATATATTTGACCATGTCTGTTGGACATGCTCATGAGGCAAATGACAAGCAGGTCTTAGTCTAGGTGGTCGGACAAGGAACATGAACACTGTATTTAAATAAGGTTGAAATATGAAAAATATAAATATACAGTATACTGTTTTGCAGTACACTGTGCTCAGAAGTCAAATAAGCGTCATCGGTATCAAAACTAATACACAAATAAAAATTATTCGCACATTTATGGTCAGGTTGAGTGTTGCCTCGAACGAAAAGGTCAACTTAGTTTCACAAATCCTGAACAGAAATGCTACAAAGTTTATTATTTCATATGTATAACTGCATTAAAACTTCCCTGCCAAATTCCGTTATAAATATCCTCGAAAAAAAGCTATTGTAGACAAAAACGTAGATGTTTAAAGTTTCTCGTTAATTGCTTAAATGCTAAAGGGAGATAACACGGCTGGTTTACAGCTGGTCGCTATCAGATTGTTTATATCCTTGTTGGACAAAATGTGGGTATTGTATGCATGCAATCAAACCTTTGCCTGATTTCAAGCGTCAATTGAGCGTAAAAATGGGGAATAATAAAATTAAGTCAGCAAATATTTTTACAAAACTTGAAACACGTTTTTTCTTGAAATTGAAATTGCCGGTTGAATGGCCACAGTTCTCACAAAACCAGAAAATAAGTAGACAGAGTACGAGGCAACTAAACAATCACCGCTTATCAAGATTTGAACGTTACTTTTAATAAAAAATACGAAAAAAATGCAATCTGCATGATAAAAATTTATAAAAGAACTATGTTGCTACGCAATATCAGAGCAAACTTGCTAAAAATGGCACTGACAATAAAAGTATACTGGGTACCTAAAGTACCTGAGTACCTAAATCGGAACACTTTCGGCACTATTTGTGAAATATTTTTAGTTAGACTTGCATCACAACTACAAAATTTTCCATCAACATACTAGGATTCAAGACCAGTTGGTTGATATAAATGGCATTTTTCAAGATACTACCAATCTGCATGAAAAGTACTTTATTTACCGCACAATCAAGGACTGACATGTTCGTCCTTAGAGTACCTAAATATGGAACAGTTTAAATTCGTTATTAATTTTTATGTATTCTTTCAAAACTATTGCTCCATGTTTTGTTTAAGTAAATTAATAATTTATGTTATTTTCAGCTTGTCTTTTTTGTCATTTTTGTCAGTAAAATCTGATGATTTCAGTAAAATACAGGCTGTACCAGTATACTGTGATTGTGGCAAGCATGAGGTCTTTCCCCCGCGTACCATGTATTGACATTTGAACATGAAAAACTTTAAATGATCGCAGTATTTGAAATACTTACCGAAGAATCGTGGTCTTTGGAACTTGTATCTAAAGCAAGAGTTTTTATTGATTAAAAACCTTAAATAAACTGATCTCGATCAGAAAAACACTTTTATAATGGGTGTTCCATATTTAGGTACTGTTCCAATTTAGGTACTCGCCCAGTATCGCATAAATGCTTCTAAAGGATCAACTCTGTGAAATTAGCCTTAAAAATGTAAAAAATAAATAAAGAGCAAGTCTTCGAAAGTACTTATAAGCATTGTTCTTTAAACTGGCTTCGTATAATACATAAAATGCACACTGAAAATTAATAAATGTGTTGGTTCTCCACCAACGTACAAGTGAACGCAAATTTGAAAGAATATTTGTTTGTTCATAGTATCAAAAGCTACTGATCAATGATATAGAGGGCGTCTTCATGTACAAAGGTGGTTATTTGAATGTGTTTTTTTAATGTTTCGCCGTATGACTGCGGGAAAGAGAATGGAACAGTTGTTTCTGTTTTTGAGGTATTCGATTTTAAAGCTTGTTGATATGTTATTAAGAAAGGCATTTGAAGTTTGTTTAGCGGAATGGTTGCAAGATGATTGCTTAAATAATGAAATGTAAACTAAAGGTGTAAATGTATATTTTTGAATAAATAACTTAACCATGGTCCTGTCTAACGGCACACGGATCAACGCCAACCGACTCTAGGAATGACCAATATTATCGATAAGTCGATATATTGCGATTCGGAGCAGAAGCGATGCATATCGATCAACATAGGCATACTATAGATATAGGAATTGTATTATTGATTCCATATTGAGAATTCAATTTAAAGGTTTTTTTACATTGAGACTGATTGTCGCGGAATGTGGAACAATTCTCATTTTCCACTAGTATAGTATAGCGTATATTTGTATGATGTTACTGCATAGGCATACAAATACAAAATAATTCAAAACAATTTTCTTTTTAATCGATATTATTTGCTATCGAATATAAAGGAAGAGAACAAAGAGAAAAATATAATAAGCAAATTTTAATAAATCATTTAAAACTACAAACTGGAGACGACGGATAGCAGACGACCACTTTCAGTATTTCTCACTTATAATGACTTTCTTCACTTACACGCTTTCGATAATTTTCAAAGTTCGCAAAGTTGTGAATGATTGTCTCTTGAGGTTGCGGTTTAATAATTCAAAATAATCTTCCACAACATAGGTATTAAACGCAATTTTTGTCATTTAAATAAAAATTAGCTGCTGCGGTGACAGTTCTCACACTATTCTTTAATAGACCGTCGTCTCTGAAGACAGAAACTATCTGATATGACACCCCTAATTACATTTCATGACTGTTCAGCATGGTTCTAATAACTGTTTATCAGCAATGGAGAGGTTTTTGTAAAATAATAAGTCTGAACACTTCTAACACCTTTGCCGGGGCAGGACATTAGATTTATTGCTTGAAACAGCGTGAGCTGTTCGCTGGTATAGCACATACAACATCGTTACAATAATATACATCAAATCAAATCGTTTTCTACGAAATATTTGTTTTCAATTAAAGCATTCTGTTAAAAAACAAACTATATGAAAATATATCATGGGTCAGATTAAAAACCAGAGATAAACTTCGCCCCAACAATAATAAAAAAAATGCTCTGGAAAACTGTTCCCACTATATCTTAAGACTCGCCATATAATATACTTAACATGCCACATACAATACGCGAGTATTATGGTGTCATGCTTTAAAACATCATTGCCATATATCTGTACATTTCTCTAACAAAATCATATCTAATATTGTAAAACAACATAAACTTGAACCTGATTGCCCGAAAGGTTGACCGTTCAGATCGCTGTCGAGCGTAGAACTAATCGCCACGAACATTATTCCGCCTAAACCGCCAACCAATAGCCATTGGTCACCTGACTTTTACACCCGATTAAACCGCGCACTAATATTTGCGCGCCAAAATGTTAAGACAAAAGTTCTTCACTATACTACGTAACGCACATAACTAGTAAGTCTGAACACTTATTTTACAAAATAACAAACACCTTTGCCGGGGACATGCGATATAATTTACAAATGTTAGTGAAGTCGGCAATCAAATTGAAATCGTGAAACATTTATAATTTTAGTTGTTTTGTGATGAACATTTTTTTTCTCTAGACTATCATCAACATAGCCATCTTTGGCCGTATCTGTCTTCCATCGACCGTGTCTTTTTAAACACCTGTCTGAAACTCCGTCACCATTTGCTGCTACAGTAGCTCCACTGGCTCTTAAAGAATGAGTCCCCAAGTTTAATATTGAAGCGACTAATTGCAACTTTGAAACTATGCATTCTCTAGCGCGGGTATAACTGATATTTTTGTTCTTTTTTAAAAGAAAACATTTTTTGCCTGATCTGCATGCTGGCCTGAATAAAAACATATCTGAACCGACTACTAACCCGGCGCATTTCCTATAACGCTCCAACATAAAAACTGGACAAGCCGATGTCGAACCCTTTGCAATTAAAACCTCTTTTCCACCACGATAAATGTCTGTTTTGCTCTTCTTTATTCTAATAACTAAGTGTTCGCTTTCAAATTTAACGTCATTACAAGTCAGTGCACTAAGCTCATCAAAACGTAAAAATCCAGCATAAGAGAAGAATCACGAGAGATCCCGTAGAACTATCACATCCGTTGATTCAATAAACATGTCACAAAGCTTTATCAAATGCTCAGAATTTACAACGTCTTTTTTCTTAATGGGTTTTGAATTTACGCTTTGCACATTTAAGCATTGATTTTACTACACTATTCTCGGTTGGATCTGTAAAATCACACAGAGTGGTACCACTTAATGGCATAAAATACTGCCGAAATTATGGCAGATTTGTTATTGTCTATCAATCATGATAAATACATTGCAATATGAAATGCGCTGGTCTATATTCGAATCCTTTCTCAATACAAAGGTATATAAATCCCTTTACTTGGTGGTGATATTTCAAAACGGTGTCATCTCTCCTACCCAGCTTTGCGTAAAGCATTTTATGGCTTCCGTACCTAGTACCCACCACCTTGAATTGAAACGATCACATTTATTGTTATAATGTCACGCAAACCTATCAACTGTAAATGGTCCCCATTTTGTGTCTAAAATTTTAAAATTATTATCACTTATTGACCAATCATCTGAATCTGTGTAAACCATAACATTTTTACCCACAAAATTGTGCAAATTACTAAGCATGATTCGGCGTACAGTTTCCAATTCCCGCCAGGTAGAACGTTTTACCTTCTCTGCATCAGACCAAGTCCCGTGTACTTTTCTGCTACGTCAGGAACTTTATCGTGTGCATTCACTTGCGATAAATCTAAACATTTAGACTCACATTCGAGAGCCTCGAATCTGGGAACATGTCTTTGAGACGGAAACCGTCTATCGCTAACATAGCGAACATACTTCAGGGAGCATACCTCTGAGACTCGACCGGTCTCGCGCTATCTGAACGCATCTGCCCACTTCCGGGAGCATATCTCTGAGACTCAACCGGTCTCGCGCTATCTGAACGCACATGCCCACTTCCGAGAGCATACCTCTGAGACTCAACCGGTCTCGCGCTTTCTGAGCGCACTTGCCCACTTCCGGGGGCTATTTTCGAATAAACTAAGCAATTATTCTGAAAATACCTCTTTTCCGAGAGCAAACCATAGCAAACGCAGTCTGTGCGTGAGCTGCAATCCGTTTCGTCATCTGATTACGTCACTACCATATCAACTAGTAAATCTGAGGTACGAGTACCATCATGATAGAAATCTACACGTGAGCCCTTACCCTTACCAAAACCTACTTCACTAATCACGAATCCGCCGTAGCCCAGACTGCTTGCGTCTGACCAAAGACTTAACTCAGTGGTTTTGTCATATACCAAAGACTTGCCTTCTATGTTCAATCGTCTTACATTTTTCCAGTCAAAACGTCAAATCATTTGTGGCGTTTTCGTTTACCTTGACCGGAGCATTTCAACTAGCTCAACTATCAATACAACGATGCAAATATCTGGTCATTCTACAAACGATCTTACCGAGCACGCTTTGTAATGGCAATTTTGGCCAACGATACCAGCTAAAAAACACACTCTAATTAGATCCAGCTTATCGCTTGCGAGCTGAAACATTATAGAGTCTATCGCTATTTCTAGCCTATCTACCCGTTCACAAGAAATGAAAATTATATTTGATTCGTAGTCTAGCGTGTGACCTTACCAGTTCCAGATGCGTTTCGGGTACCAACTGCATGTGTCTTCTGCAAACAAAAAAAAACAAATTCTATTACTGAGTGGCGAATGAATGAACTTGCTTACATTGCTTTTGTTCGGTGAATGTGACCGCCTATGCCGTCATTAAGGAACATAATAATCTTGTGACCTAGAGATCTCCAATATTTGACCAACACCCTCAAAGTTTTACATAAAATAAACCCAGCGGTGGAAATACCGAATGGCAAAGATTTATATACATACCATTTATCCTCCCAACAAAATCCGAGATATATACAATTATCTGGGAAAATATCGATATGATGATAGGCGCTTTTTTAAATCAAATGTGAATATGTATGTGCCTTTTTCAAATAATGTTTCTGCAATCTTAATGTCCTCGTATTTCATTCGAAACAGATGCAAACATTTATTAATGTGTCTACAATCTAAGACGAGTCTGGGCTTACCATTTCTATTATACGCTACTGTAAGAGGATTCACTATATAAGGTTTCTCCTTTACCTCTGAAATGACACCCTTTCTAACCAGGGAAGCTATTTCTCCCTCTACAAAACTGGGATAAGTCCTTGCAGACTTATTATTTCTCAGCTCGATTCTCTCTGGAATCACCTTAAATGGTAACTTATAACCATTGGCAACCACATCCAATATGTATTGATTATCGGACGTTTCCGACCACTTACTTAGGTGTTTCTTTAAACTACCGACTGGAGTTACGTCATTTATGCTAGAGTCCTCCCTATCTACTTTTAAAGGGTTGATGTCTATAGAAGGACTTACTTGCCTCTCCACTTCCACTTGTTATTCTGCTGGCGCGTGTTCTGCGGGCACTTCATTTTCCAATGGCCAGACTTCCAACACATGAAACACAATCCGGGACGCTGCCTGCTCGGCTGTGCGATGTGCAACGCCTGTTGTAACCTTGGCTGCTGTTCCGGTCTCCGATACGGCCAGTTTTACGCGGCCGCTTCTTGTCCGACTTGGCCTTCCTACTGGCTCGAGCTTCGACCTTGTATATGCGCTTCTCGTCCTGACTGTTGTCTGCAATGGGATTGGCCTCGTACTCCGAAACAACACGCCAACCCAACTTGGACGTGTCTGCCAAAAGCACCAGTTTCTGGCGTTGTTTCAGCAATTCAGTAGCTAGAAAAACACAACATAATTGGCGTAATAATGCGCTTTATATAAAGTACTTATTATGTGTGGTCACTATAATCCGTGTTATGTACACAGACAAATTGTTATCGAAAGAGAAAATACCGATGTTATGTTTATCTTGAACAATAGCCGCGTGAGCGGCGGTTAAATTTTGTGCCTTTACGTGCGATCCTGCCGTTTCAATTTTCTCTAATACCCTAGAATTGATCTTGTACTGTTCCTCGTTACTGTTCCTTTTAAATTTAGGAATGTCAAGTAAAGACGAGGGTTTATCACTTATCTTAGAAATCATCCCGCTGATGCTTCCGAGTAACTCCTGGTTGTTCGTCCTCATCACTTCCATGATTTTTTTGTTCAATCCTTTTGTTCATAACATCTGACATTTCGGACGTCGCCATGTTTCAAGCACAAGTTGACCGTTCAGATCGCTGTCGCGCGTAGAACTAATCGCCACGAACATTATCCCACCTTAACCGCCAACCATTAGTCATTTGGCACCTGACCTTTACACCCGATTTAACCGCGCACTAATATTCGCGCGCCAAAATGTTAAGACAAAAGTTCTGTGCTATACTACGTAACGCACAGAACTTAATTGTTACGATAATATTCCCAGCGCAAGGCTTTACACGTTATGAGGAAGTAATTAATCTTAATCGTACTGAGTGTAAGGATATGCTCTATATATATTTTGTTTGTAGTGAAATACCCAGAATGGTTTCTGTTTTACGAAGGCATTATCAAAGGATACGCTTTTGCTGCCCCATGCAGTTATAAGTCCATCATCAGTGTTCCTAACCTCTACAAATGCGTAATGCTCTCTTCCATGGTCGAAATAGACACATTAAACTACCATTTTTATCAATTTTTCGTAGCAGTCAGTCATTGTAAACTCGTTGTATGGTCTATCAAACCATATAAAACATAGCCGAGCAGAAATCATAAAAATCATTTTATTTATATGTATATATATGTATACACGTATTTATTTATGATTTGAAAACATCTTTAAAATGTTAAGCGATCATATTTAATATATAGTGTACTCTATACATTTTTAAACAAATTCCATTGTAGATAAAATGATACATAAATGTCGCATGTTAACTTGCAACTATACCAGACTACGTCTATATATTTCTCTTCTTGGTTTGGGCAAATGGCTTTTTTGAGAAACTTTTTTTACGTAAAAGAGGAAATTGGTCGTTAGTTGAAACACCTTCAAAATGTCGTTCTTTGAGTGAATACTAATCTAACCACTAATCGCCACTTTCATATTTCCAAAGATTTAACTAATGTTTGAACAATGCGTTAGCCTTATGTCTATCTTTAACGAAGTAACGTTCAAGAACAAACGACCCTATTTCGACAAACACCTTTTGGGTTATATATATTTCATAAGTGTAATACAGATACAAACTTACCATTCCAATCAATGAACCGATTTAATGTTTCCTACGTTTGTTGTGCCTTCAAAGCAACCCTCTCTCTCTCTCTCTCTCTCTCTCTCTCTCTCTCTCTCTCTCTCCCCTCTTTCTCTCTCTCTCCCTCTCTCTACTTCCACCCTCTTTCTTTCTACCTCATCTCTCTCTCTCTCTCTCTCTCTCTGTCTCTGTTTCTCTCCAATGTTGAAAAACACAAGTGTGTCATATTTGTTCCTATTTTTCAGGACGGTAAACTCTTTACGCTGGGCACAGGATTTGATGACTTCTGGTCGTAGGAAGATTTCATTCAAGACTACCTTAATGACTACAAAATATTAATTATACTACATGGAGTCAAGCAATTGCTCAAGGATGCCTGAGTCGTACCGATTTTTTTTTAAAAAGTTCAATGAATTGAACATTCAAATACAGCTGGCTTATAGCGGTACAGATTTAACCTATAATGATGTAAGGAGGCGCGAAAACTTCACAAAAGAATTGCATTCGATTCAATAGCTCATCAAGGCGGACTTAGTTCAGCACCGGGAAAGCCGCACAAATTGGCATTTACCTTTGAAAGTATGTTGAAACAAGGTTGTTAGTGAAATGAGGAGAAACCAAAGAGGTATTGACAGCGACAGCGGTTTTAAGGCATGATTGGAAAACATGAACATTTTCAGTGGACTTTTTAATCCATTTTTTTTGTTGCAAACAGTCACTGTATTTACATATTTCTTTAATCATCAACAGATATGCAGTATAATTAATTTTAATTGCTTAACTCCACAGATGAATATCAAACTGACGAGAAAATAGAATAAAATATATTTTTAATATTTTTTTACCATTATAGTATGTCTAATTGTAACAGAAGTTTATTCGTACATGTTTTCCCTTGTCAAGTTATTTCTTAAAGAAACAAGCACGATACCGAATAAGTCAAAGTAAACAAAATCAAAACTTTCTTTAGAAGGCTGTTTTTATGAGAAACATCATGTATTGCTTGCAAGATGTTTGCTTTGGAAATTGTCACTATTTCTAAGCAATATATGTTTTTCGCTACTTTACGTATCTGTATCATTATTTGAAGAAATGTGACTAAAGTGCATAATATTAATTGATGCCGTGACAGTACACGATACATACTAACCAATCAAATCGTTTCAATTCGTCAGATAGCCAAAAGATAACCTGTGGACAATTTATCAAAATTTAATATAATTATGTGCTGAGTGTTATCCAAGAATCAGCAGTTTGGTTGCCTGGCATGTTAATGTTGATTGTATGCGATTTAGATTAATCGTATTGATTGCATGTATGTGTAACAAATTTACCGGTCGTCTGCGTGAGCACTTTAAGTATACGCTTGAATAAAAATTGATCAATTCAATAAATCCATCTGTTCATTATTTATGTTGCTGTTGTTTTGCTGTGGTTTTGATCACCAAATCCTCTTTACTAAACATATACAATGTTCTGAATCTGATTACATTTAACTTAACTTAAGAACGGACAAAGTTACCTAAAGAGTTGTGTTGACAAGGTAGCTCGAATGGTTGTCGGATTCTACCTTGAACCTTCTACCATTGTGGAAGATAGATCATCGTCCATTTGTCTAGGACTGATACAATCAATGAGTGGTGTTAAAACCGGCAGCCGTTTATTGCATAGCTAGAGGCTACTAAGAACATTTACCTGCCAGAGCTCCTGGTTCGGCTGGTTATACGAGGATGTGTTGCCATTTTGACCACAAAGCCACGGTCTTCGGCAACTCCTGATTATTAAACCTTAGCTGAGATAATCTGCGACCCATTCTTTGGTGTGTTGTCTTTTATGAGATAATATTTTATCCACTGTAATTATCGTGATTCGGATTAAGATTAAAGACCTCCAATGAATACGCAAATGCTGTTCAATAAACAAGAAGCTATCGAGAGCGATTACCTTTATTCTTATATTTATTGTTTAATATGAATATGATTACCATCCAAATGTTTTATCATATATGAGAAAGGGACAAGCCAATTATTTAGCTAGAAATTTCAGTGTCATCCCAAACTTTGAAGAATTGTCAGCTCATTTAAAAGAAAAACGCTTGCATTTATTGAGTTACAAAGACAAGTCCAGAAGTATAGTTTTACTAAGTCATACTCATTAATTAAATTCAAACTCTAAAACAAAAGGGCCCCTGATTTCATCTCTATTTCGTTACGTGTGGCTATATTTTGGAACCACATAATGTTACAAATTAATTCTAGAGATATTGGCGAGTTCAAACGATATTGGCGAACTTAAGCGACCTTGTCGAGTATAATTAATCATGGTGATGGATAAGATAAATTTAATCTCCGCACCAACTAAGTGTTAGATTAATCCTACTTTATCTTAAATGTTTGTTTTTCTTCGTTTCAAGCGTATTTTGAGGCTCAAGACATATTACGCTGATTCTCTAGAGGATATGAACAATTTCATCCGACAGCATAAAAAAGATGGATGTTAATGTGCTATTGTATTGGATTATTGAATGTGTCTGTCATGCATTACACTAGTTACTTTCACAGGGAATTCGTAAAATGGTTGGATACTGGTTTTATATCTCCCTACAGGGTATTTCCACATTTTTCTTTACATTCTGTTTTCACAAAAACAAAATATAATAAAGTGTAAGCAATAATTATAAAGACCAGATAAGTAATATGTCTTACCTTTTATGTGAACCGTAGATAATTATATTTTACCTGCTGATTTAAGTTCAAGTAATGAGGCAATATGCAAATTTTACTGATTGACTTTTTTAACAGTACACTAATAACTAGGCAGTTCACTCCCGCGTTCGATTTTTTAGATAAAGAAACGGAAATTGCTGAACTATAAAGATAGATGTTAGAAGCGATTAAATTCCATTAAATATAAAATAATGATGTAATCCAAGGTCGCCCATCCCTGATTTTCCTACGTTTATTTGGTCTGTTTTTATGCGGGAAGCCTTAACCCTAAGAAGGGCGAATACATCCCCTGTTATACCTGTAATAAGTGTTAATATAGAATTAAATGATTTCTTCATAAACTCATCTAAATCCAAAGGCAAACATTCTGGGGGGGGGGGGGGGCGGGTCACCTAATATTGCGGATGTTAATCTAGGCATAGGCAGATAGCTGTTTTACATTATAGAATCAGAAGAAAACTGTGTAATTCGGACGTTTTATCCGGTATCTATATTTCATGTTTAAATCATGCCATATTGTAGACATAAATATACCAGGTAAAAACTTCACTACGATATTACACAGAAACAAACGTGTATCCCTTATGGATCAGTGATTTAATATTTCAGAGTTATCTTTGCAATATCATGATTAAGAGGCAACATGAAACACATTTTATAAAAAAAGGATGAAAAGGCTTTCTTGATTTATATATTCAGGTTTTATTATCAATGTCATTTGCTTTTCATCTTTATATTGCTAATGGAATTTCCAGCGTCGTCTCTCCTGGGTGACAAGTGGCATGCATCATATATTTGTCTTGAACTTGTAAATATAGCAATGATATATCTACGTGATCTGGCAATTTTTCTTGTAAAAAGGACAAATTCCCAATATAAGTACAAGCCATTCAAGGCATGTTTGCTCTTGACTTCATGTTTGATGTCCTTTAAACTGATTTAACGAGTTAATATACCATTATATAAATCAATTTTGTCGGTATAATGAGGTTTTTTCTTCCACTTTAGATAAAACGAATTAAACGGACGAAACTCACATATTAGGCCTGGCGACCGCAATCCGAACTTTCACAAGCGTACCTTGGCAAACATGAAATGAATGTCATATTGACGTGCATGACTACTAATTGAGAGACGCCGAACAAACATTAAGGAGCATTTTTAAATATTGTAATACAGTAAATATGTATAGTAAATAAGTGTCTCTTTTTATGAGATAGACCTTCACTACTAAATGTATGAAATAGAGGTGCACTTCTTCATTAAGACAAGCCAAAGTTGATATCAATTAAAATGAGGTCAGTAAGCTAGTCAAAATATGTGAATTATTTGTAAACTTTTCAAAAACGTAAATAATAAAACTGTTGAAATAATACTGAATTAATATTGTTGTTTGTGCAACCCTCTTTCATATCAATGATTACGTAAATCGTTATTAAAAAGTTTGTTGTCCGGTTAGTCACTGGTATTCACACTCGCTTCCCACCTAGACGACCCGGGTTCATATCTCGGCCTAGGCGCATGTGGGTTTGGTTTGTGGTCTCGAAGCTGGACAAATGGTTATCCTCCGGGTTATACGGTTCCCCCCACAAAACAAGATTAAACCTTTGCGTAACACCGTGCCGACGAGGGTGATTAATATTATATTGTAATAACTTGTTTCACAATCGTTGCAAAACTAAATTAGAAAATCGTCTGACATCATTGACCCATAATGTTGTATACATTGCGATTCCCTCTGAGCATCAACTGATAGTATCCTCTTAACAAATATATATATATTATGTTTTTCTTGTTAATTATAACTTTTTTTCAGAAGCACCGTTGTTTTCGTAATGGAATATATCGCAAAAGTGATATAATAATAAGACAAATTTGGTAACGTGCTCGCTGTATGTGTTTTATGACTCAATGGATTTGATTTTAATGTAAATTTTGTCACAATGATACTGCTTGTTTAGCTTTTGCTAAGACTGTTCAATGACCACCATAATAAGAAAAAAAAACCTGTTCGTGCCCCCCCCCCCAACCCCCCTAGATGCTTCTTAATGGTGTTGTCTCCTGTGTCCTTTTATATTTTTCTCTGTTATTTTTGACTTACGTTTCACTTTATTGTACAATTAATCAATATGATAGAAAGTGTTTGTTTGCTATGTTGAAAACTTTAGTGTAGGTTCCATTGCGTTGCTATATAAACAACAATAAAGTCTTCTGGTACAAGCCCAGCAGTCCACGTTAAGTCGTGGCCAAAGTAGCCTGAGTATATTTACATGTCCTGTCGTTTATTGACCGAAAACCAAACCAAAGTCAAGACATGGCCCCAATGCTACGCACATACTTATGTCCAATGTCATCTCAGTTTAAACTCATTTTGATACATAAAATCAAACATGTTTGAACATCATATATGTTTAACTCTTAAAGGTGCATTCCATTATAAAACAGACTGATTAAAACCTGTGGTCAGTTTTTCAAAGATAAAATGTTTAACAGCAAGAATAATAATTGAGTACGACCCAAGTACCATTGTGCTACTGGGGCCAGGAAGCAAACCTTGACATGTGGAAATGTTCTAAGTATCGAGATAAAGGTCTATCTAAATGCAGGTGCAGATATAACTATGGATGTGCACCTCTAAATACAGAAGTGTACGTCTATTTATTTACACAGGCGCCTCTATTTCACGAATTATAACTAGTTTAAACCTGACGACACGTCCTATATTCAATGGATATGCATGTACCATGTACAATGAGTGGATCGGGATCATTATTGATCAAATCAAATGTAGGATTTCATTAAAATCACACCATGGCTGCTCGTTTTGGGGAGTCTTTTCTTAAAAGTGTCAAATACTTAAATAAACTACCATTTCTTAATTATTTCGATCTTTTTTTCACGGTAATTGGCAATAAACCAGTCTGATAAATGTTATTGCATACCACTTTTATTGTTTCGCTCTTTATATAAGAGTGGCAAAGCAACATCGTTCATTAATTTCGCAAATTTGGAAACACCTTAATTTATGCTAATTGTATCCTGACTATTTCTGTCAATGCAATTGAAATATTGCATTAAATTCAGTCAACGAATATATTATATTTCTACGAAATTTGTCGTTTTCCCATTTAACTGAATGTGACACATTTGCATCTGGAGTATTTGAGATCGAGTTATTACAGTTAATTGTAAACATAATAGGAACATGATAAAAAAAGGTGTTAAGCACTGGACCTGGACAGTTAAACTTTGTTATGACGTTAAAGTTGCATTCCTTGATCAAAAGATAATCTATCAAACTGTCAAACATTAGCATACACGAGGCTGGAATACAATTCCAACAACGTTATTGCCTACAATTTGCCACGCTTTTCTAAAAAACGACAATTAATTGTCATTTTTAATCCTAATGTATGTAACAAATATACTTTGTTTCATTGTAAGATCGCAATATATTTCAACTCAAGAACACAAAAAGTAAATGATTTTCATTCGAGCCTCTCACGTAATCTAACTTTTGGTGCTCACTTGGATTGGTGAAATACATTGTCATCGTACACCTAAGAAAAACATACTGTATGTAATAGGCTCCTTTATATCAATACTTTATCGTACAACTAATAAACCTACAGTACACGTACTTCATGGCACATTGATAACCATTTTCGATTTAAACTAATCAAACAATTTCGTTTTCCGCCGTGTACTCTTCTTGCTGCATTTGCAGCAATTGTTTACTTGTTGAATACCCGTACAATGACTGGCTTGGGAAATTGTTTGTGCTGTTAATTTGTATAATATCGAGTAAAAAATTGCCCGTGGTTAATTGTTTCCAACAAAACCTATTCTCATTCTATAGGCCATGCCAGAAATGCACAAGAGTTACCATAATCGTTACAGGATTATTTTCACATAACATTCATTTTCGATGCCTCTACATATAACAAGTCAGAAAATCAGCATAAAGACACTGGTATTCAAAAGCTTCAACACACAAAGTCTCAAGAATGTCAAAAGACGTTGCATGTTCAGTTGGATGTATAAGAAGCACTTCACATATGTTCTTTCAAACATGTGAAGCTTAGCATATTTTACGAACGTTGAGTTTGGCTCAAAGAGCATCCACAACTTAACGCAATATTGTCACGCGATACGGTATAACTGCAGGTTGCAACCACATCACCACTTCATTGTGTGTTTGACACATTCCTTCTACTTAAATAATAAATCTGTATATTTGTTACTAGGAAGTGATTTTAATTCATTTTTTATCACTATCCTATTGCAAATTTTTCATATCTGAACGTATATTAACAACTGAAGGAACCGCAAGAAATTGGTGGGATATTTTGACATAACTAGTTATGATATTTATCTAAAGACGTTTTGAAAAGTATACAAACGGAATTTGAACTATAAAGATAGCACAGTCTGTTGTGCGTTTTACGTTTTTATAGGGATCGTACATTAACCTTAATAATACCTGTTATCAAAATGTGTTTAGTAAGGCCTTCAAACTTACGTTTTCTTGTTGAAGGTTTTAACAAGTTACTGTTAGCAGGAAGTTAGCAGGTAGTTCGCCTTCCCACTGCAAGCATTTGATATGAATCAAACGTTTAGCTTAATGATATATGTTTTCAAAATGTGTTAATACAGAACCTTATCCACCACCATTTTCTTGTGAAAGGCCTTAACAGGTGGCTGTGTGCAGGTAGTTTGCCTTCCCATTGTTCGCTTTATTGTGGAGTGCCTTAACAAGTGGCTGTCTGCAGGTAGTTTGCCTTCCCATTGTACGCGTTATTGTGGAATGCCTTAACAAGTGGCTGTGTGCAGGTAGTTTGCCTTCCCATTGTTCGCTTTATTGTGGAATACCTTAACAAGTGGCTGTGTGCAGGTAGTTTGCCTTCCCATTGTACGCGTTATTGTGGAATACCTTAACAAGTGGCTGTGTGCAGGTAGTTTGCCTTCCCATTACACGCTTAATTCTGGAATGCCTTTGCAAGTGGCTGTGTGCAGGTAGTTTGCCTTCCCATTACACGCTTAATTCTGGAATGCCTTTGCAAGTGGCTGTGTGCAGGTAGTTTGCCTTCCCATTGTTCGCTTTATTATGAAATACCTTAACAAGTGGCTGTGTGCAGGTAGTTTGCCTTCCCATTATACGCTTAATTCTGGAATACCTTAACAAGTGGCTGTGTGCAGGTAGTTTGCCTTCCCATTGTTCGCTTTATTGTGGAATACCTTAACAAGTGGCTGTGTGCAGGTAGTTTGCCTTCCCATTATACGCGTTATTGTTGAATGCCTTAAAAAGTGGCTGTGTGCAGGTTGTTTGCCTTCCAATTGTTCGTTTTATTGTTGAATGCCTTAACAAGTGGCTGTGTGCAGGTAGTTTGCCTTCCCAATATACGCGTTATTGTGGAATGCCTTAACAAGTGGCTGTGTGCAGGTAGTTTGCCTTCCCATTGTTCGCTTTATTGTGGAATACCTTAACAAGTCGCTGTGTGCAGGTAGTTTGCCTTCCCATTGCTCGCTTTATTGTGGAATGCCTTAACAAGTGGCTGTGTGCAGGTAGTTTGCCTTCCCATTGTTCGCTTTATTGTGGAATACCTTAACAAGTCGCTGTGTGCAGGTAGTTTGCCTTCCCATTGTTCGCTTTATTGTGGAATGCCTTAACAAGTGGCTGTGTGCAGGTAGTTTGCCTTCCCATTATACGCGTTATTGTGGAATGCCTTAACAAGTGGCTGTGTGCAGGTAGTTTGCCTTCCCATTAAACGCTTTATTGTGGAATGCCTTAACAAGTGGCTGTGTGCAGGTAGTTTGCCTTCCCATTGTTCGCTTTATTGTGGAATACCTTAACAAGTGGCTGTGTGCAGGTAGTTTGCCTTCCCATTGTACGCGTTATTGTGAAATACCTTAACAAGTCGCTGTGTGCAGGTAGTTTGCCTTCCCATTACACGCTTAATTCTGGAATGCCTTTGCAAGTGGCTGTGTGCAGGTAGTTTGCCTTCCCATTGTTCGCTTTATTGTGGAATACCTTAACAAGTGGCTGTGTGCAGGTAGTTTGCCTTCCCATTGTTCGCTTGATTGTGGAATACCTTAATAAGTCGCTGTGTGCAGGTAGTTTGCCTTCCCATTGTTCGCTTTATTGTGGAATACCTTAACAAGTCGCTGTGTGCAGGTAGTTTGCCTTCCCATTAAACGCTTTATTGTGGAATGCTTTACAAGTCGCTGTGTGCAGTTGATTTAACCTTTCCTACCCATACTGATTGTTGAAGGCCTAAGAAGTGGATGTGTGCCGGGTTTTGCCAATCCCCACCCACCCACCCTTCATTGGGGAAAGCCTTTACAACTGCAGGAAGTTGACTTCCACAACAACGTGCTATGATTGAACGCCTTAACAGATTTGAGTAAACAAGTTTTGTTTGCGCCTGAGAGAAAGACATCTTGAATGTATTACATGTTCAACGTGTCGTCCAGGGTAACTTACTCACCTTTTCTTCCATAATAGTTGGTGGTTTTTACGCTATTATAACTGAAGAGCACAACCTTTCCATTTATGTTTGACTTAAAAGTGATAGGATGTATATAAGCAATGTGCAAGTACCGCGTATAGAGCAAATCGTCCAGTGGTACTCAGGTAACACTGACAACATCTACGGTTAAATCGGGTCCATACTGAATGTAATGTAACAAAACATGTTCTCAGTATTTGATTGTCTTCCCATGTGGTGATACATTGCATTCACAGTGAAACACATCAAATTAATTGACATACACATGGCTAACATTGATAAAGTTAGTCTGTCAAATATAAATATATTTGCGTCGATACATGAAATAAAATGAGCAGTGTGAGCAGTTCATGGCATGTTTTGCATATTTTAAAGGATGTATTCGAAATGACTTGGTCAATCATAAACAATATCAAATTATAATCAAATAGGTACATTTTACAATGTAAAGTAGCTAAAATTAAAGAGTAACTAATAAAACATGCAATTTGTAAATATGTCAAGTTAAAGAAGAATCACATCAAACTGAGCATTTCTATTTCTTAACTGAAATGACTGATATACACAGATGCATTCGGTTTGTAGTATGCTTTTATTTTTGATTGACTGAACAGTTTATGGAGCCATTTACGTAGAGGGTCATTGAACGATACTATCGAACTATATAATATTTTCTTCGCTTAACATGTATGCATCTAAAATTTCACAAATAAGATCTACACACTCTTACGTTCAATTTAATACTTAAGTTTTAAAATGAAAATAAGCATAGTACAGGAAGGCATTGACTTGAATAATCATTCCTCATACTTTGAATTTATCAATGACATTTTGTCTATAAACATACAAAAATAGCGTTATATTATTGACACCCTGGTTTAGCAAAACATGGTAAAGTCCTTAGTAGATTATGCTTGTGTTGATACACATTGCCAAATTTGAACATCATAGGCTTGTTTTAATAGTTTGTAGTTTTATCCTATAAATCGTGGAATATTTACGTGAGCATTGATATCTTTAAACAAAAATCGTCCATTTTAGCTTTAATACAATATAAAAAATTGGATGCATTCGATCGCCGTCCGTTTGTATGTATCCCAGACTACAGGTCGATACAGTATCATGTGATTAATTAGTCTATCGAAAAGCTCTCTGACCGGGTGTAATAATTGCAAATGTATTCTTTTCAAACGAATTACATGTATTGCTTGCATGTCTAGCGAGTGTTGTTTTTGCTTGCAGGAATGCACCATCTGTTTGTATACCTACCCTAGATCAAACTTATAAATTCTACAACAATTGTAAAACAAATCAAGTACAATCGATATCATATTTATTTTTTAAAACACGCCCATACAAACAATACAGCATAAATAATAAAAAATAGCAAATACAACACTATATCAATAACTCTTTTTGGCACAATGATACGCAACAGTGTGCTTTTGCCGATGGGGGGAGGACCCATAGGAAACCAACTTGTCCGGTTAGGTGACCACATACTAATCCATCATGCTACTCAGTGACACTGTTTAAATTCTTTCACTATCTATATTGTAATCATCATTTTAATTCGTAAACCATCTGGAATTCTGCCAACGTTTGTTCTTTTCTTTTCTAAATTAATCTTTAAAGTCTAATACAATACTCAGTGATTAATAAGCTAGAATGAAATTCTTCCGCCGAATGAGCAAACACACACTAGGTCGTCAGTACAAATTAGCCAAAAATCGGTAGCATGATAATTCCAATGCCGTGTAAATGTAAAATATCTTCAAAGTCATTGACATACATGGACAAATGAATAATGGCAAGAATTATTCGCTCATCTATAGTTAAACTTAATTGCATCATAATTATGCCCTATTGTTTCTGCTGCCTGGAAGTAAAAGTACATGTTATAGTTATTTGATTATTCATACAATTAAATAATGAATTCGGGTAAATTATACAAAATATGCCCTATTCTGTGTATTATGATGTGTTGATTTAAAATATTTAAATCAAAAGCAATAATTTCGGATGACATAATGCAATAAAAAATAAAAATAAAATATTTAAGATGTGGTAGTCTATTGATGAAATGTTCGTCTCTCCCATAATGTCGCAGAATCAGACAAAAATTGACATCAAGCTTTTAACCAAGGAAATAGAATTGAGAGTGATTCATATCAGGGAGAAATGTCTTCACCATCTGCTTATGTGTAAGCAGTCACAATACACCGTCTTATTTTAAGTGCTTTTACAAGCAAGAAGCTGTCAGGTCGCGAATCGGCAGACTACTCTTTCCGAGAGGTTCAATAACCTTCCATAAACTCTTGCTCTTTAAAGGTTCATGTTGATCCATGATTAGGATTGCTTTCTTCATCTTTTTTTATCTTTTCATCAACTATATTACTGGTTCGTACTCCTATACCGTAAAAATATCTGTTTCTTTTTAACTACAGAACTGGCGACCCTCTCCATGAATTGTAGAAAGCGGAATGCTTTCGCCTTATTGTACATGCAAATGAGTCCGCTCCACTTCCTCTTTTTACTAGAAAATCCTTTTTGTTTATTGTTGGATAGTTTGAAGATTCAAAAGTTCTGTCTGCTGTCAATTTTCGAACCCATCCCTTGCTGGTAAATACCGTGTAAACATGGCCCCTTTCGAGACATGGGCATATGTATGGTAGAGATAGCTGGAATTTCTTGTTGACAAATGCATCAGGCTGGATAAGTGTTATATGAAGAGTTGACCCATCATTAGTAATATTTACGCCGTCAAGATAAATGTCCAGCTCTGTAAGAAATTAAAAAGGTACACATTTGAATATTTTTCACACTCTTTTTGTCCAAAATGTCTCAACTATAAATATCTACAGAAAGATAACTTTAAATGCGAACAATACTTGTAATTTAATATGACTAATCCGAGATAAAAAATGATAATCTTGGCTTATGATTTATATAACTATTTTACTAAAACCGATCAATGAACCGATTGTTTTGTATTACAAAACATTACTTTTCTGATTATCCAAGCAAGGATGCTGTGAGCAAATATATTATAAACAATCATACCAAATAGTTTTCTGCAGACTCTACGTTGTTTCTGTTCTCTATCGAAACATTCTGTAAATGGGCATTTTTCTAATGGGCTTCTCCCTGTAGTTTCACTTGCTATGTTTTGATTCCCACCCAACCTTTTTTGTCTTGTCGGATTGGTGTTAAATGTATGTCTCAGATGTGTCAAAAGACACTCCTAGATTGAAAGCAAAAATAGATATTTAATAGATTGAACATTTATAAGTATATATATCAATATATTTTACAGTTAAACTGCATAAATATCCGCATTAACTTCTATGCATAACATTTAAAACCTAAAAGGTTAGCACGAGAATGCATAAACACATATAGGAATACATAAAATATATATGTCTAAACCGTATTCAAATTTCTTTTAATAAGTCACACGCTTATTCAAAATCATGAAAGACAGATGTATAATAAACATACATTTTGAGTGATAAACCTTTTACAACTTACTAAATAATGCATTTATGGAAATTACTAATTACTGATAACTGTAACCGTGTATTCAATAGAAAACGCAAAAATGAATAAAATGATTGGTGAATGCTTAAAGATTTGCTATGATCTACTATAGTTTCATAAGGTAGAAACACCGTGTTTTCTGCCCATTTATTTTTGTGTGTGTCTCTCTACAAGCGTCTAGTAATACATTCGCTGCTCCATGTAGGCTTTACTCTTGCTTCCATTTTATGTACAACCAGTAGGCCATTTTATCATCATTGACCCTGATCAAACTACGGTTATACGACTAAATTATGGAGTTTTTATGTTTACTTCAAACTTCGATCAATATCATTCACTTACAACTGGAGGATTTAGTTCGTTGTAGGTTGTCCATGCATGGTCTATCTTGCAACACCCGTAGTGAGAAGGATATTTCTTCCTTACAATGTTGTTTCTACAACACAATTCCTCGGCTCTGTCGATGACCTTATTTTCACAACAGTCTTCGGCCATCAGAATGTAAGGTGTATCTGAAAGCATTTAACGTATTAATGGAATGTTATAAAACATTGGTTCAAGTAAGCATGTCTGTGTGTTTGGTTCCGCAGAGACGACCGGTATATGCTACTCCCGAATATCTACAGTATCTATAGATTGTTTGACTATCGAGCATGTCCCTGTTGTTATCATTCTAATTTTGTAAATAAGAAACATTTAAAGTGATGCTCTTATTCAAAATCAATACATACACATGTATAACAAACATAGATTTTGAGTGATAAACCTTCAACTACTTACTATATAATGCATATTTGGAAAATATTAATAGCTGATAACACGATTGAAACCATTTAATAGTTGAACACGCAAAAATATTAAATGATTGGTGAGAGCTTAAATATTTACTGTGATCTACTATCGTCTGATAATGTAGAAATACCGTATTTTCTGCATCTTTATTTCAAATTTAACTCGGTATCCTGTATATGAATCGTTATGTTTGACATTTATTCATCCTTTTTGGTATAATAAACATTTGTATTACTTGTGGTAAATCCTATTTAGGAATAAGAGTGCATCTTTAAACCCGACTAGATTTAAAGTTGGCCCTATGAACAATTTAATGAATATATACCATTAACACAGTATTAATATTAACGTCGTTGATATAATCTGTAAATATAGAAATTTTATTAAATTCTTACGTCCGTTGCAACAGCCCGTATCACTGTTGAGAATAACTTTGTTGCAGCATGATTGGCTTGTGTAGTTATACATCTTTGTCCCACAACATTCCATCGTATTCCAGTCGCTCTTTCCTACGTGATGGATAACACCGTCACAGCAGTAGATGTCACTAAATGGACTTGATGTTGTGATAAAAGCTGAAATCAGGTAGTATGCTTAATATTGATAACTGTTATGTAAAGGACCATTGGCGAATATATATGTGAGATATTTATCGAGAAATGTGAAATTTAACAGCATAAACAAATCATCAGGCTCCATTTTTTTAAACTTCTTAAGCTTAACAGGCTTACGAAGCTGATTTCAATTAGACAAAATAGATACTTATAATTGAATGAAAAAATGCTTTATTGTGATTATCATAACGATATTTACTATATTACATCTAAACACTCTTAAAGAATTAAATATAACGCATATCATAGGAAATCAATAGCAGTGAACTTAGCTTAATCCCATTATATGGAACTTAAGAAGTTTCGAGATATTTGGGCCAGATGATAATTTGAATGAATATGTTTATGTGATTGTATTAAGGTCCTACCGCATACTTCTACATAGAGATTGCAATCTGCAGCCACCATATTATTTATTGTAAAACAATATATAATTGAGCGCAGGTTAAAGATTAAGTTTCAAAATTTAAATAAGCTTAGAGTGCTGTTTATCAGCCGAACTCCTTGTTTTAAATATTTTTTTATGACATGCAAGAATGGAAGATTAGATAGATTGATCTCACGATACGCTCGTTGATAGAATGGTTTTATTAAAATAATATAATTATAATATTTCTTCTATTCGAAAGAAACGACATGAAACATTTTTGCCACGATCAGTTCACTATGTCATTTGTTTGGCCTAACCAGCTGAGAAAAAAATGAGTTTATTTACATAACTCCGTATGTTTCATACCTTCAAAAATGTACATTATTGGAACGTCCTGGTGAATAGAACTAAACGATAACTTGGGTTTGAATTTAAAACGGATCAATTTCCAATTCCTCCCCCTCAACTATTTCTTTCCTGTTAATATAGAAGTAGAGGTTGAGTATAATATACCAACATGTTCTATTTCAAACAGA
Organism: Mya arenaria; assembly: GCF_026914265.1. NCBI lineage: Eukaryota > Metazoa > Mollusca > Bivalvia > Myida > Myidae > Mya > Mya arenaria. Next base: position 15,526,431 of record NC_069130.1, on the reverse strand, counting down.
ATGCTTTCTTGTGGGTGTACCACCTAATCCCCCTAATCATCCAGTTCTTCGCGCATTCCTAATCACGTGAAGGGAGAAAGGGATGCACGTCCAAAACGGCTACCCCCTCCTGCCAAACAATTGCCTTTTAGACATAGGACACCTGTCGAAGCCCTGCGTTTATTAATGCTTACCGTTCCCACACATTGTAATGCCTTTCTGGACAACAATATCAGTGCCATTCTCTAAACGTAACAGTTGCATTTGATAGGAATTATAAACGTCATCATCGTGACAAAAATATGGCCCTGGTCCTGGTTTTTCTAAAATCAAACCTGAAATAGCCAATAGGAAGGTATTGTTTAATTCCTAACAAAAAAACCCTAAGATACTTCGATTTGTTTAGTTTTATTCTGTTTGTCCGAAAAAGCTTTTTTAATTTTTCAACAAGTATGTCATACGTGATAAAAAAGGTAACTACAATGACCATGTTAAGGGATTTTAGTTAAGACCTAACAAACTCTAAACGAGAGACATAAAACATCACAAACTAAACAGAAATGCCACACACGCATCTTCAAACATCGGTATTAATAAATATTTGGCGAATGCCTTTAAGAGGTTTGAGAAACATAAATTTGCTAGGAACTTGCACTTACCGGTTTGTTTGCAGCAAACATAGCTGCTTGTGTCATAACCTGTTTTTCGTCCGTTTGGTCCTGTGCATTGAAGTAATCTAGGTCGTCTCGCATTCCTATCTATCAGTGTCGTTCCGTGGCACACTTGAGCTGTTCTAACCTTGCGATCAACCACAACACCACTGCAACACGCTTGGCGTTTGTGCGTGTATATACGCTCCTGTTCACCATGGCAACATCCTTTAACTTAAAAATAAATGACATCATCCTAAATAAGCCGAAATGGATTCGCGTTCTTATTCTTGTTGCGTACTATACGTAGTTAGTTTGATTATTGAAAGTGCAGCCCTGAACGGTTACAAATTATCTTAAGAACCTAGTTTAAGCCTTCTTTAAGTGCCCCCTCCGCCCCCCCCCAAAAAAAAAAAAATCAAAAAAAAGATCTGTGTATTTGTACACAACCTCTGTTTATTGATCTTAATCTTATTGCCTAATTGGCTTAAAAGATCTCAAATCTGAGTATCCTGCTGTGCAGTTTTCCATGTATTATTATAAAAATGGACCCTAAATGGCCCTGAGCCAATAAACAAATACACAGAAATTGGCCCTTACTGTGACACAAGTGTAATTAGAAGGAGATGCACAGCAGGGGATTATCATGCCAAACATTCCTTAAACTAGGCCTTTAACTGACACTGGGAGAAATTCTTACTGTCATATTTGTTCTTTGCATGAAACTGGCCAAAACAGCAGAAGAAGTCTTTCGAGTATTCCCTTTCCACAATTGTTCTTTTTTCCAATCGACTTCCACAAACAACCATAACAGTTTTGTCAAAAACCATGTCTGTGAAAAACAAAAATATATCTCGTAGATATCAGGTTATACTTCGAGTTTACATACTAGTTCCAATATCATCATCATCATCATCAACAACAAAAACAACAACAAAAAACAACAACAATATTTACAACCGCAACAACTACAACGATAAGCAATACACCATAAAATGGTGTTGGTATAATTTGAAAGTAACAAGTATTGTTCCTCACCTTGAAAGCATCCTAACTCGTGTCCTTCTTCAAACCTTCTATGAGGTTTTTGTCCGCAGCATATTTCTTTATTTGTATCTATTTGTCTTATACCACAAACTTGAAAAAGAGAATGAGCACCACTTAGACCGTATTACCATATCTACATTAGCAATTGATATTTATTTATATATGAAACAGTAAATTAAAAAAAAAACACACACACAAAAAACAACGTTTTATACAATTTTAAATAATATTCAGTCATTTATTCACGTTATTTCGCGATAACTTAACTTTTATATAATAATTAAAATTCTCACCAGTCGCACTTTTTACCGTTCCAACGTATACTACAATCCTGAAATATAAATCATCTCATTTGTCATATCACCTTTCATGCTAAATATTCGCTTTGCATTTTAAAGTCTGTCTCACGACAGAGTTTTTAAAGTACACTATACTGAATTTGTTTTGAAGTATGTATCGGGTATCAAATACTAGATTTGATCTAGTTTCTCAATATTTACATTCACACGCAAGTTACTCAGGCGTCTAATATCATGTTTACACTGATGGTTTGTGATCTTTATGGATTACTTGTTTGAAGAGATAACTCATTTAAATATGCTCACATTATAGTGCAAGGTTTTATTGAAATTGTTTCAGTTTAATAGTTTTAACCTAATACGAATAGGGCACGCTTAAATATAATTCTTACATGATACTGGATAGTATTTGTGGTTATAAAAATCAAAAGGGAACCCAGTTATTATTCATATTTATAAATACATGTCACTGGATAACCTAGGCGGAAGCATTAGTTTTAAAGGTATACTATACATGTGTAAAGAAAATACTGTAAATGTGCATTGTTAACTTGTTCGTATTGTTACTATTGTTAGTGCTTTCATTCCATATCAAGTGACACGTTCCGAAGCTAATTTCAGTTAAGGTAATACTAGGGATTGGTTGCACACTAGTAGCGTTATCACTATTTGCACACTGATCAATTACCTTAGCGCTTCAGAAAATTACAGGGGAATAACTCTGATCATAAACATCTTAAAGGTACTACTGAAACATGACCGTTTTTCTTTAAGGTTACACATAAGTGAGTGTAGACTACTTATGTCACGGGATCAAAACCAAAGGTGAATGAGCATACCTAGACAATACTAACGTAAAACTTATCGGACTAAGATGGCAATATCTATTAATTGAAAGCGTAAACACTGGTTGATATATACACTCATGAATTTATTAATTTTCTATTTCAATCGATCGTAATATTTCTTTATTCGAATACTTTGAATTGAATCAGTTTATACAAAATGACCGCTTTTTACACTGTATGCACTTATTAGTGATGTACTGACAACTTTAAATTAGATATACCTAGAATGCATAGTACATCAGTTTTAAATTAAATCAAATTTAGCTTAAAATACCATAAATTTGAATTGAAAAATAGTGCATTTGATATTTGGGCATTAACAGAAAAGAGTAAAAAGTAGGATTTTACTTTTAGAAAACACATATAACCACTAGATTTTACTTACAAAAGTGCAGCTCGAAGCATCTCCATAGCGGTATTCACTAACTCAGCTGTGTGGTACCTGCAGTGAAATTGATGGAATTACTATAAAATAGTGTAGTATTTTCACGTTCATCCAATGTTGAAATCATATTGATTTAAAAAATAAAATCGTTTTCCATGAGGTGTTATTTCGTTTGATATATCTTTCAGATGATTTATAAATATCCTTTTTTACTTCTGATTACATTCCATCTATGAATTAAGAATGATTTAAGCTTCATAGTGACCTGTAACCGAAATGATTTATACGGTAACAAATTACTTTTCGTTTTTTCGATACCTAATTACTAACGATATTGCCGGTGTTTAAATTATCACTGTCCTGGAATGAGAGTTTTCCAAATCCTTTTTTATATTACTGTTGTATTGTGTTCTATGGCAAATATAAGAACATTTATAGTAGCTACTTTCTGTTTAATTGTATGTCGGTCTGTCAAGCTTTATAATTGGAAATGGGGGATTTTTTATGACAGCTTCTTTTAAAATATAAACTTTCGGAATCCCAGTATTCAGGTGTTTTTCGAACACACCCTGCCACGTGCTTGACACATGTATGACACAATCGGACTTCCCATGAGCTAAAAATAGAATTAAGTTGTGCCTAAGATGGAACAAAAAGAATGTCACTCATGTGTGCTTCGACATGTACATTGGTGCAGTTGCCGTTGTCTCTCCTTGAGGAATTACATGGGCAATATTTAATTGCCTGAAAAGAAATGCGTCCTTTGGTAACTCATTTAGAAATAAGTTGTTTAAAACTTTAACAAAAGTGATCTATTCATATCGTTTTCTATAGTATAGAGCGTAATATGTATATTAATTGAACGTCAGATAAAGTTACCTTTGTGATTATGTTAAACCTCTGAACGAAATATAATAATCTAAATAGAGCGTGTAGATTAGAACAGCTATCAAGTATTTGTGAATTGGAGGGATGGTAGTAGCGAAGCGAGGACTAATCTACGTGGGATTTCAAGTTGTCGACTGAGTCACATAAGAAATAGAGCGCGTTGAAATCATTGAACTACTTTAAAAGTTATTTGACTGCACAAGTATATATCCACGACTACTTGTTAAGGCTGACTTTGAAATTACAACACCTGATTGTTAACATTAATGATGAATTCTAACATTGTTTATACTTGCCTCTGAATGTAGAAGCTAATATTTCTAATGTTGTTGTTTTTTAAATCGGCATACACATATGGGCAAGTATTGGTATTTGAGATTGTGTAAATTACATTTAAACACTGCGCAACAATAGAAAATATTATTTTTCGGTGACCACGACGGAAATAAAATACGATCTTACACTAAATTCAACAAATTTTCATGCATTTATAGTCATTTTCCAATATATTTCTTCGCTGGAGTAAATTTTGTTTTACGACAGTCCCCTTCTTGGCCTTTTTGCGAAGGGAAGTAACTGCGGCCTTACCGCTATATCAGGGCTACCTCGTTTTCGCGCGAGCAGTCCCTCCACTAAGTTCCATACTTAATGGAAATAATTTTTGAAATTGAAATTAATTTTATATAAAACACTTTAACGATCAATGAAACCTCATTTTTTTAATATTTATTTACGCACTAAACACGTATTTAAGCAAACACATTGCAGATGAAAAAAACACAAATATCGCGTAGAAATGAAAGTCAATGAAACTGGAACATGTGACATAATTCACAAACAATTTTGACAGGATTTAACTAACAAATATGAACAATTAAAAGTGTGTTTGCCAAAAATTATTTTCAGTGTTTTTTTTTTGGTGCTTGTTTAATCAATTTCGCTCTCAGTCTCCGGAATCATCTGGATCCTACGGTGCTTCGTCGGCGGCGAATTCAAGGCGTTGTGCAGGGTGTTTTGTTGTTGAGAAACTGAATTAGTTTCAATTTTTTTGAAGTTGAATGTTACGTTCCCGTTGAATGTGGGGTTAACGAAAAAGCCCGGTGGAAATGTCCATGATGGACAGAAGATGTTTTTTGGAGGAATGGAGCGCAGATATTGGTAGATTCATTCGACGACAAGATGTCGGATATCGCCATGGCCTGGTTGGTGTTCAATCTGCTTTAATCGTTTAGACTGTTCATATTTTTGTATGGCCGCTGATCTGAACGACTTGATTTGGCGGGAACCCGTTGTTGTTTTAGTTTTTTAACAAGCCTTTCCCGGCCACAACAATTATTTAACACCGAATAAATGGACTGAAGGTAAACACTTACTTTCAAAATGCTTGTGCATACATGTATGCGGTTAGAGTTTGTAAGTCAAAATGATGTACAACTCTTGTACTAGCACATGTAGCCAAGTAAATATTCCACCGTTACCTACCAAAAGGATTAATTGTTAAATAATGCACAACTTGATAATGACAATAAATATCTGTACGGCGTGATGCTTTGGTCCGCTATACCAGCATCTATCTTCATATTGTTCATTATACTGTAGTTGATTCCCATGGCACAGTTTCAGAACAAGCCTTTCTGCTGGCCCGTACAAATATTCAAAATATATGGGCTTTCAGGATCAAGAAATTCAACTGAGCGCCGGTCCCTATACACTTAAAAAAATGAACAGAATCTCGGCTTGGCTCACCCTCAGCTGCGTGCAAACGAGGCTGATTTTGTCTGAAATAATTTGACATAATCATTTGAAAAAAATAATCTGATATATATATATATATATATATATATATATATATATATATATATATATATTCTCTTTTTTTAAATTAAATTCACTTTTAAACGAATCAGTGTGTTTCTGAATTGCAAAAAATAATAACAAAGCATCTCTATTATTTCAATGATAAGACATCAGAACTGCATTTTAATATCATTTTTAACAATAAGAAACTCGTCTTACCTAACATTTCGAGCGTTTTCACCCGTCCTTGTTTTGGTTTGGCGCTCAGTTTTGAGTTCAATGAAATCGTGCCCAGTTTCAGAATCCAAAACCAGGTGAACGTCACCCCATCTAATATTTCGTATTTCAGCCCCAGTCATCATACCAAAAAAGTGCAGTACATGTGTATCACATTAAATGGATGAGGGAACTCCACTTGCATCACCAAGAGTGTGGGTCTGGTACATCTGCTCCAGATGTGTGTCAGTGAGAACCTCGGCTGCTCTTGACTTGTTTCTATTTTCAGAATTTGTTGTTTGCTTTTCAAGACATGTCGAACTTAAGCAAACTCAACATCATGAATAACAGATATTTTTGAGTTTTCACATCGCAGATTTCTCTCGACAGAGCTCATAAAGCTTCTAAGGCTTGTTGGCTCATACTCCTCACCATTTTGTTTTCTAACAGATAAGATGAACTGACAAAAGTATTCACTGAGCTCATTTGGTGGAATGAATTAAATATTTCTTGAATCTCCTTTTGACAATAAAAACTCATTAACTACTTTTATATCGCTGTTTGTTCTTTTAAATTTTTGAGTATTTTCACATTTCGAAATTTACTTGATTTGTCAACGTATTCTCAGTGTAATTAAAAATAGCGTATGTTTTATTTACTTTATTACTTGTCACTATCACTCGTTTTTCACATGTTTAATATAAACACCCGTAACTGGGAAACCATTATCCGCTACCTTTAAATGGGTAGACTCAGCTGAGACAGCGATGGAATATTCTTACAATTATGTGCAATGATGTATTATCGGCCTCATACAATTCTCGTAATTTGACTTGCTTTAAGGAAATCGTCGACTTGGGGACCATTTTGGTGTCTCGTTCTTTTAAAGCGTTCTGCATTGTGTTTTGCTTTTTGTTCAGTTTACCAGAAACTTTAAGAGCTGAGATGAAACTTAATTTGACCCGATATCATACATTAATTTATTGTACTGAGAGCGTTTCAATTTATTTGAAGTGGTGTCAAGTAGAATTTAGTATATGTAATTGAATGGTAAATGTAAGAGTGTTACTTGTTACAATGTATGAAACGTGATGAATATTTAAACATATATTTTATCGAGACTAATAGATGAACATTTTAATAGACCTAACCTTTAGTAATAATATACCTTAAGTAAAGACTGCATCACATAAAATACATTTTGAACGAATTCTATACAGAAATACACAAAGAAAGACAATTGAAAGTGCATACACGTTTATATTGATCTATCCCAACTATTCTGACTCAAGAGGTTAATGCACAAAAATACCATTACACTTGGAAAATTAACAACTTTCTAAATACCATGTTAATGTGTATTTTCAATGCCAACATTATATAAGTTAGCAAATATATTCCCTTTAAAGCTACTGCGATTAAAACGAGATTTAGTAAGAAAAACTCTTAACAAACACGAAAAGGACGTGTATCGTAGGAGTATGTATTAATGGTTAACAGGCCAAAGTAGTCAGAAATATCAGATGGCTCCGCTTTAATGTCTTACCTCACTTTTAAGACTCCAACAGAATGTTCCCCCCCCCCTCTTCTGTTGGCACAAACAGGACAAATTTTAGGAGAAGTAAATTATTTATTTAGTTGAATCTATAGGGTATTTTTAAATTATGTAAAGAAATATATTTGTCATTTTAGTCCAAATGGTCTGTGGCTATTGAATGGCTTTAGTCATTACATAAACGAACTGGTTATAAAATAATCCTGCGATTCTCCCTTTCTTTTAAGATGTCCCAGAGACACTACAGATGAATTTGCATGGCCTTTTTCGTAGATTACGATAGGGTTTTTCGAACTAAACTATTTGGTAGTCCAGGTTTTGAAACAGGGCACGATAACTTGATTACCTTTTGATAGCTGCACTCAAAGGGTCCTACGTCAATCATTATTGAATTTGACAAAAAACACCCAGGCAATCAGTTTATCGAGTTGTTTACTCTTTTGTTTTATCTGTTTAAAGATCGAATGCTAAATTACCCGTAGATATCGCCGCCGATTTTGCAATACCAATGATTTGTATCTTAATCCGCATGTTTCGTAAACATATTTGCAATGCATTCAACTGAGATTCATTCAATGTTAAACCAGTTATTGGTCGCTTAAATGGACAAGCATATAACTCCTACATATCATGACGTTTGATCAGCTCATTTGAAAGGATTTTACGATTGAGCAACAAGTTATCGCTTGTTAAAAATTAATTAAACTATATCTCCATAATAAGATTTTACACATTTAATACAATTGTTTTAATATACCAAAAGGATGAACAATTGTCGAAAAAATGCTGATTATGAATGGTAACCAGTTTAATTAAAAAAATGATTTTGCAGAAATCACGGTATTGCTACCTTATGAGACGATAGTAGATGGCAGTTATTATATTAGCATTCACCAATCATTTAATACTTTTGCGTTTTCAGCTATTAAAAACATTGTTATAATATTGTTATCAGTAATTAATATGTTCATTAAATGCATTATTTAGTAAGTAGTTAAAGGTTTATCACTCAAAATTTATGTTTGATATACATGTGTAAGTATTGATTTTGAATAAGTGTGTCACTCTAATATATTATGAGATGTAATACTTTTAACAATTAAATTCCCGGTTTATTATATAAATGTTTGATGCAAAACGAGAAGCCTTATTGACGGTAGAAGGATATGTTCCGGTACTAGCTGACGTTTAAACACTTTACCCTCATGTCGGAAAAATGCTTATTGCGCTTAAATTCATGTAATCATATACCCGACCGTAAATAAAGATTTTTGTATCTTGTATCATTCTCGGACACTTCTGACATTCATGACAAATAACTATTACGGGCACTCAATGAGTTTGATGGGCGGTTCATTCTCTGACATTCATTAGATATGCCAAACTATTACGGGCACTCAATGAGTTTGATACGCGGTGCATTCTCTGACATTCATTAAAAATGCCAAACTATTACGGACACGCAATAAGTTTGATAAGCGGTACATTCTCTGACATCCATTAGATATGCCAAACTATAACAGGCACACAATAAGTTTGATGGGCGGTGCATTCTCTTACATTCATTAGACATGCCAAACTATTACGGGCACGCAATAAGTTTGATGGGCGGTGCATTCTCTTACATTCATTAGATATGCCAAACTATTATGGACACGCAATAAGTTTGATAAGCGGTACATTCTCTTACATTCATTAGATATGCCAAACTATAACAGGCACACAATAAGTTTGATACGCGGTGCATTCTCTGACATCCATTAGATATGCCAAACTATTACGGGCACACAATAAGTTTGATGGGCGGTGCATTCTCTTACATCCATTATATATGCCAAACTATTACGGGCACGCAATGAGTTTGATGGGCGGTGCATTCTCTGACATCCATTAGATATGCCAAACTATTACGGGCACGCAATGAGTTTGATAAGCGGTGCATTCTCTTACATTCATTAGATATGCCAAACTATTACGGGCACGCAATGAGTTTGATAAGCGGTGCATTCTCTGACATCCATTAGATATGCCAAACTATTACGGGCACGCAATGAGTTTGATAAGCGGTGCATTCTCTGACATCCATTAGATATGCCAAACTATAACGGGCATGCAATGAGTTTGATGGGCGGTGCATTCTCTTACATCCATTAGATATGCCAAACTATAACAGGCACACAATAAGTTTGATGGGCGGTGCATTCTCTTACATCCATTATATATGCCAAACTATTACGGGCACGCAATAAGTTTGATAAGCGGTACATTCTCTTACATTCATTAGATATGCCAAACTATAACAGGCACACAATAAGTTTGATGGGCGGTGCATTCTCTGACATCCATTAGATATGCCAAACTATTACGGGCACACAATAAGTTTGATGGGCGGTGCATTCTCT